>NW_015114275.1:0-7524 GCF_001443285.1 Poecilia latipinna | reverse complement strand
ATCCCGTGTTTCCCTCCCAGTTCAGCAGGTAAAAAAACCAGAAAAAAGGAAAAAGTTAAGGTTTTTTTTTTTTTTTTTTTTTTTAAATGATTAAAATTAAATCAAAAGATATTTCAGCAAAGGATTAGTTTAAGGTTATTTTTCCCACCTAACATTTTTATTCATTTCTTTAGTTAATTTATAACTTTATAAAGAAAATATGGACATTATTTATCATAGACTTAATTGAAATGTCAAAAAAATGATTTCTAACTGAGGTGTGCACTCCACTGTGCAAAAGCAAAATTAAAGACTTCATCTCTTAAAAAAATACTCTGAAAAAGTCTTTGGAGGCACCTTCACAAAGCACCTATTTTGGCAAGATTCTTCTATTAACCACATACAGCAGTGGCCGGTTTGAAGTTGTATTTGCTCGTTAACTATGAGCTGCTGACTTACAGCTCTCCTCCTCCTCGTTCCCCAGTTCATCCTCCTCTTCCTCCACCTCCTCCTCTGGGAGCAGATGTCCATGGCAGGGACTGGTGGGAGTAATCTGACTCGGTCCCTCGAGACTGGTGCCCAGCTGCAGCCTCCGCATGTGTCGCACCACCGCCGTGGCATTGAATGCTTGCTGCAGAAGCCAAAAATACAAGGAAACAAAAAAAAAAAAAAAACCATATATATATATATATATATATATATATATATAACAGGCTGACTGAAACATTATGCCAAATATGCCCCAGTAAGGAAAATGTAAGAAAAATGAAGTTGGCCAACTAATTAGCAATAAGTGTCTGTGGAGAGTTACATAAAGAACTGAATAATAAATGTACACAAAAGTACATTCACAGAGTTGGACGATTTATTTTTGACAGATGCTATCATGCATATTTTGTAAATCAATTCAAATGACTAAATAGTCTTACATTAACATTGTTCTTATTGTTCTGTTTTACCAGTGATTATGTTTTTGTGTGTTTTTTTTCTAAGCTGTATATGAAATATATATATATATATATTTTGCACATAAAAACTTCACCAATAAATATGACAAGATTCTTTAAACTGAACAGTGAAGTGAAAATGGCAAAAATCACAGATGGTGTAGCCCACTAGAGGTTACATTAAATTATTTATGACAAACTCCCACACAGTCATACTGGTGTGTAACAGAAAGTTGCCTCTAAACAAAAGATACAAAAAGAGGCATGTCAGCAAACTTCTGAGTGTGTTACGGTTACAGCTGGGACGTTTCATCATTTGTCACATGGAGAAAAACTGTTTACTTGAAAATCCTTTTTATGTTGTAATATTAATCTCATTATTTTACCTGCTCAACAGTAAACTAAAACAAAAATAATTTTAGGAAACCAACAAAATATTCTGATTTTGGTAGAAAAGTGATCTGTTGATCACTGAAGATCCTAACACACAGCAGAGAGAGAAGGGAACATTATGGGTCAGTTCATGAGCAGATGAAGACGAATTATGGCTATGTTTGTTTTTAAGAAAAGTTACGACCTCTGCTCTTTCCCAGCTTTAAGAAATTAAGTCATTTTCTTAACTTTTTTCTCTGCAGAGACGCCGTATAAACCAGGGCATCATCATCTCCCCCATGGAGGCTTTAGTAAAAACTATATATTTCTGGGGGGAAGACGGCTAAACAGCTGGCCTAAAAATAGCAGGAACAGCAGGCTCATATACAAGAACACAGAGAGATTTGTCTACTTGAAAACACCTTCAGGATACAAAGGTATAACATGTTTATAGTGACAAGACTTAGTCATAAGTTTATAGAAAATGCAATGACTGACAGAAACATTAAGCAGTCAGATTCGGTTGCTTTACACTTGTCATCAGTGAGTGTCTGCTTTTATGTTGAGTCAATATTCCAAAACCAAAAATAATTAAACTCAACTATTCTGCAATGGCCCCAAAGTTCCTTCTCTAGCCTAGCAGTGCCAGAGCAATTGTCTGCATGAGTTCAATTGTTTTCATTAACTGCACCAGGGGAGGTGTAGATTTTATGCATGCCTGCTTTGGGTTCAAGAGAAAGAAAGATAGATAACGAGAGACAGAGAGAGAGAGAAAGAGATGATATTGCTGCTACTTCTCAGGCTTGTTTGTGCTGGGGTCTCTTGGACTTTTTATCGTAGGGAGGCTGTTTTCAATAACACAAATGTGAGGGGAGCTAGAGGGACATTTTAGGTCTGTCAAGGTGCGGAAATTTGCCAGGTGGTGACTAATTTCTGTACATCCAAAGGAGTGTGTGCAGTTTTATACCTCAATCCAAAACACTAAATGTATATGTGTGTGGTGTATATATATATCATGTAATCCAACTGCTGCTGGACCTAAATCTGCTCCGTTCGCAGTTTGTTGACTGACCTTCCATTTACTTTTGGCAAAGTTCTTCTTGATTTGAGCGCTGACAGATTCATGGATATTCTTGTCCAGGGCTGTGTCACCACATATCCTGAGAAAACAAATAAATAAAAATAAAACAGGAGACATTAAAGGGACTTTTGCAACATGGACGCTGGGAGTTTGCTCATCACAAGTGAATTTAACACAGCAGACTATTGACATTTGTCTTAATAATCATCTAATTGTTTCACTTTTAGAGTGAAAAGGCTTCACAAACTTTTCTTGAGCCAATCCGAAGGCCGCATGAAGTTTGGAGGACTCAGCAGAAAATCTGAAATCTCCGTCATCGCGTCTAACAATCATTGACCCCTTTGTGTGATTTTACTCACTTTGTAGCTGAGTGATTGTTTTCACTAACTTCACTAACTTTCTGAGTCCTGTTTCCAAAAATGTTTGTAGAAGCAGTCAGAAAACCTCAGAGATAGAGTTTGTACACCTGTGGCCACTGAAGGTGTCACCTGAGTTCAATGATTTTCATTTGTGAATGTTGTTGATCAGCAAATATCTCTGATCAATATTACTTTTGTGGAAGACCAATGTAACTCTGAGACGGGGGAGAAGAATAGAGGTGAAACCATCATTTATGACTCTTCCTACTCTTTTCGTTGTCTCTCGCCATTGATCTCTTTAAAGTGTTGATTTGTAATCTGCATACTGACCTTGGACCTTCCTGTGCTTTTGAAATCAGTTCAGGATTTTCAGCACCACAGAGAGGGCTCGTTTCTTACCTGGCTCTGTCACCACAGTAACATATGCGACAAACCTAATCTGCCCTTTAACAGATTAGGTTTGCAGATTAGAGCTCAAGAGCATAAAATCACTTTTTCTCAACCAATGAATGCCAGGAAAAGAATAAATAAATGAAACCTGGTAGTCTGTGAGCAGTGCCTTCTTTTTTCTCCTGCACCTTCTTTCTTTGAGCATAATTTTATGAGTTGCTTCTCATCTGAGTGAATCCATATCTACCTAAAACAGAGATTGTTAATTCTAAAGTTTGCTCCAATTAGAGATTAATGGGCTACAACTAATATTAGTTGTGTTTCTTAAGTGAAATGCCTCAATCTTAAACAATGTTCATGTTGAAACAATTTCAATCTAATTGCCATCCAGGGCAGAGTTTGGATGGCAGAAAATGACCTCGGACGTTTGCAATATCTCCACTTTTCATTTTTGCGGCTCATTTAATTCAAAAGGGGATTTAGAACAGTCAGGACTGCGGCGCACAGATTAAACCTGCAGCTTTTACAACGTCAATGTATCAAAACCAACTCATATCCAAAGTGAGTAACCACAATTTGAGCAAAATGTTCTGTTTTTGGGTTAGTAAAAGTAGATTTCTCAAAGAAAACCCTAAAGTGACCCTGAATTGAATTTAAAATGACCTCAACAGGCCACAAATCCCATATTGTAGTCTAGGCTCATCTTAACTTTACTCTTTTTCTTAATCTAATTTCCCCCAAAACAAAAACCTTTAAATTTCATAGTGAAATTAAAAATATAACTTAAAGCATTTCTTTTTTTTTTTTTTTGCCATTGGCCTTCCTGCACAGAAAAGTTGCAGCATTATTTAAAACAGATACCAAAAGTTCCCTACCAAGGATGTTGGAGAGCCTGCTCACAGGTATACCTCTTCATGGGGTCCTTTTCCATCATATGACAGATGAAGTCTTTGGCTGCCAACAAAATGTAGGTTCATGTTATTACAAAAGCATTTGCAATTGTTGTGTCCACTGTAAATATTCTGGAAGCACCTGAATCTGAGATGTCATCCCAGTATGGCAAGTCGAATTCATACTCTGCTTTCAGAATCTGCTCAAATAACTTGGCATCGTTTTCGTCGTAAAACGGAGGATATCCACAGAGTCTGGGGGAACAAAGTTACAACGTGATCATTTACTTTAAAACAAACAAAAAAAGGTTCAATTGAAAAGTAAACAGAAGAAATCAACTCACAAAATGTAAGAGATAACTCCTATGGACCAACAATCCACGGCTTTACTGTATGGTTTCTGAGCGAGCACTTCGGGGGCTGTGAAGCAAACACAAGACACAGAGAGTGAAAAAAATACACAAGATGTAAGTAATCTTGACCTTTCAGCAAAACGGTATGATCTAACAGGTGACTCTAAGCAGGAACAGAGCTCTTCACTCTTCTGAAGAAGAGTGGATAAAGAGCCTCTTACAGTCCATTGAGTAAAAAGGAGATGTCAGCTGTAGCAGCTCTCATAGAAATGAGAGGAGAAGGTGAAGAGAATCTGAATGACCAGAGAAAGGGCTCCTCACCCACATAACCAGGCGTACCACACGCCGTGGACATGACGCTGCCCGCTCCCTCGATCTTCGACAGACCGAAGTCACTGATCATGATCTTGGAGTCCTCGTCCATACTGTAATACAGTAAATTCTCTGGCTGCAAACACAACAACGTGGGACCGGCGTTACAGTTTGAGAACCAGAGGCGAAGGTATCGCGTCTGTCTTTTATGGAAGAAGGTACCTTCAAGTCTCTGTGGACGATTCCCATATCGTGGAGATATTTTACAGCATCCAAGATCTGGTGGATGAGCTGGCTGGCGTCCCTCTCTGTGTAGAACCCTTTCTCCACAATCCGGTCGAAAAGTTCGCCACCAGAAACTCTGTCAAAAAGAAAAGTATGTTAAAAAAAAAAATAAAAAGCTTACTTTTCTAAAATAACTTTTTAAGCTTTTCTTCAGTGACAAAATGTATGCTGCTGATTTGTTTTTTTGTTTTTTGTTTTTTGTTTGCTTTTCCTGATTAAAAGAAAGTTATTTTTATGATTTAAGTGCAAATAAATTTCTTTTATTTCATATCATATGAAGATTTCCTGATGAACTGAATATTAATGGTATGTCCTAATTTTTTCACAACATCAATTACATAAGCACTACGTAAGGTTTATGAGTGGCATAAGTACAATATTTAAAAATAGAAAAAAAATTATCTTATTAAAAAATTTTGTGAAATCTTTTTTTTTTTTTTTTTTTAGCTCATTTTTAGTATCTTGTTTAAATCTTCACATAATCCTCTCTGAGACCCCTAATCAAATTCATGCCTTTCCAGTCATTTTAAGTTTACAAAATGAAGCAGTTTCATCTCTAAAATGAAAGTTTACTGTATGTGGAGTTTTGCCATCACAGATTGTTTAGCATTTGCAAATAAATCAGATCTCAGCTTGCAGAGAGAAAAAAAAAAGGAGCGTTTTAATACTGTGACTTTTCTCCCCGGGCCATCATACTAGTGACTACAGCCAAATTAACAGGGCAGATGTCTTCAGATTATGTAAGTGGGGGATTACTGAGCTGATGTTTTGCCTAAATGAAATCGGGGTTTAAAATCAGCTTGGAGGGCTTTGAGAGCGACTGCAATCTAAAACGTGGTCTTAATGAGGCTCTATTTAATTTGAATCCCAGACTTCATTTACAATCTGACAACAGAGGTGGAAAAATATGTGAATGTGAGCTAGTTTATTAGGAACATGGTTGAAGGTAAAAGTAGTTGTAGAAAAGCTGACACAGTCAGCTCTGAAAAAGTATTAATTCCTTTTCAAATTGCTTTTGAATTTGCTTTTTTTTTTGGTCTCACTTACGTCATTCAGATCATAAAACAAAATTTTATATCATACAGACATAGATTCAAATCAGAAATGGTTCTCAAATGATTTTATTCATTTAAAAAGCTTCTGAACCACAGTCCTGCGCTGAGAAAGTAATTACTTTTCTGGTTAAATCTCAAACTTAGTTTTTTTTTTTGGGGGGGGGGTTTAAAGGTCCTTTTAGAAGAACATCTTGTAACCTCTTGTCTGCTTTGAAATTTTAAATAACTACCTTTTCTTTTTTTGACTGCTAGCTCTTGGTATGTTGTATAACCCTGGACATGTTGTCTTTCACAACCTTTCTTTAGCCGCAGAGTTTTGTTGTTCTTGAGCTAGCCACAGTCTGAGTTTCACTTCATGACTATTTCTCAATGATTATCTGGTATAATTGGGTTGTCAAAAACGTAACTAGAATCCTTCACATCCCCTAATTTTACCTATAAAAACCAGTCCTATTTAAAGGTAAAGGCTGGTATCTCCAAAATTGTTTAGTATATGACTACATTTTTTTTTACACCTACCAAAAACTTTGCACTGTGATGCATTTCTGAGCATCTCCACTGTTTAGGCTGCATTTTGTTGCTATTTTTCACATGTGTGGGTGTCTATGATGGCTAAATGCCTGGATTTTGCAGTGTATGTTTCCCCAGCAGGACAAGTTAGCTATATATATATATATATATATATATATATATATATATATATATATATTTTTTTTTTATGGGTATTTTTCACTAAAGTAGTAAGACAAAGATTTTTATTTTAATTGCTTCTACAGTCATCCAGTCATCTGCAGAGAAATGATGGACACTCTTTGATTTAGACCATAGATAGATGAAAAAGGAAGAAGGGCTACTCACAGTTGCATGACAAGGTATAGATGAGACATACTCTCAAAGATGTCTTCCAGTGAAACAATGTTTGGGTGCTTGATTCTAGGGAAGATGGATGACAGAAATCTTACTGAAACAAGCCACATCTCATCACAAGTTGGTCAACAGATGGTATCTGTGATGAGCAGATCACATGAAGAAAAGTCTGCTCTCTCATTTTTATAGAAAGCAAAACTGGACATTACACAGAAAATATATAAGAGTTAAAAATAAACCTGTTCACTGAAAAATGACAAAAGTTAAGGAGGGTTGACGTTCCGAACAACAGTTTGAAACACTAACAAAGAAATGATGCAGAACTTAACAAAAACAAAAAGACTACAATAAATGCTAATCTCATCTCATTCATAGAGGGGATTGATCTGGACAAAGTGGCCATCAGAGTCGAGTTGAGAGCATATGAGCTAACACCACTTCAACAAAAAAAGGCTAAAAAAAACAGTCACTACTTCTTCTTCTTCTTCTTCTTCTTCTTCTTCTTCTTCTTCTTCTTCTTCTTCTATCAAAGCCTCCCGCACACACCTCCCACCACTCCCCACACTCCCACCCTCTCCGTGTCTCTTTCTCTTGAAATGAAATGAAATGAAATGAAATGAAATGAAATGAAATG
>NW_015114274.1:134963-147925 GCF_001443285.1 Poecilia latipinna | reverse complement strand
CTACATGTCAGCAAGTTCACTTCCAAGTCTAAAAGAAATGATAATACTTTACTGATAATGAAACTGACTGACTTTGAAGCTGTTGTGATTGTATGGATTGATTGCTTAGCTGTGACACGTCAAATGGAAAGAACAAAGTGATCTGATCGTTAGGAATTTGACTGATTGGTCATTTGACAAGATGGTGTTCCTATTACTTTTTTATGGCCATTTTTATACCACTGCAGTGCTCGGGAGCAGTTAATTTATTTCAGCAGGATAGGTTAAGACATTGCTGAGTTATGCTTTGTAAGTCATCAACCAAGCTCTTTAGGCTTCGTTTCTCAATCCTCACAAGTCTGTGGTTATGCCTGATCATTTAGCTCATTTTTATACCAAATGTTTTCCTTCCACTCAACTTTCCAGTAATATACTTGGATAGTGCACTCTAAGGACCTCTGTCGTTAACAATGACCTGTGTGTCAAACTTTTTTTTAGCCACGGCTGTCAATGAACGTGTGTTGCACAACTAGTTTGTCAACAAACTTCCCCGTGATTGGCGTAGACCCTACGATAACATCCACGTATAACAAAGATGCACTTCCTAAAAGTATTAAACAGAAAAACATTAGATTGCAATTAAATGACGTAAGCCGTGTGGATGCTATCAGCAGATTCCTGTTAAGTGCTCAGGGCGCAGAATTTTCTCCCTGCTTCCTTGTTGTAAATGTTTTGGTGAAATGGAAACATTTCCGACTCATGAAATGATCCCTTGTTTAATAATTTAAGCTGTTCAGTATAAGACACCTGCCAGAGCGACGCCACATGTCTGTTTTGCCATGAATTTTTAAGAGTTTTTCATCTACGCAATGACATGACGGCAGACGACATTTGGTGCGTTTTTCTTGTCTTCTAAGGTTTTAATCGTTGTTCCTTCAAACACATCTTAGCATAAAATCAGAGTCTGACTCATAACAGCCACCAGTTCCTCCCACTACCTGCTAAAACGCAATAAATTCTTCCTGTGGTCCTACAGAGCTGCATCCAGAGAGTAATGTTCCTCTGATTATTAACAGCATCACTTTGTTTATGCTCTGATTTTAGAGTGAAGAGTGAAAATTACATTCAATTCAAATGTGTGTTTTGTTTTTTATTGCGTTATATATTGTTCACCATATACTGGGATGAATAAGTTGCCATAGTAACAAAAACTCATTTTGTGGTAAATACTGAACTGAAGCTGTTGATATTTGCAGGTCCTAAAAACTGAAAGGAGGATTTTTAAATTGTTCTGGCCATTTTGAATTCTTTTCTAATCCAGCTTCTTTTTTTTATCCAAAGTTTGACCAATTCAAAAAATTTTTACATTTTTTTTCCCATTATACCAAATGTTTGCATTATCACCATATTTACCATTATGTCTTTTGTATATTATTTTCACAGATTAAATGTTGAATATTTTGCTCACTTTGAATTGCTAAGCGTCACTGTTTCTTTGACACGGCCAGAATTGTAAAATTTCTGTCCAAAACCAAAATTCTCACTTTACAGAACTTTTGAAAACCGTTTTGGTTGTTTAATATTGATTCAGTCAAGCTTCGCTCGCTACACTCTGCTTGTTTTTGCTACAAACACAAAGTCAAAAATGATAACGTATAATATCCTAATTAGATGAAAACGTTTTTTTTGTCCTCTCAGAAGTTTGTCTCTGTTTCAGCCTATATTTCTTGTTTTGCTTTGTTGTAATCAGAGCCTGACTACTACTCACTCTACCTCGCTGCCTTTGGAGGAGGGGACGGTTTACCTCGAGTTGTCTGAGGTTTCAGCTGTATCTGCGAAGGCGACAGCATGCTGTAGTTTGATGAAACTGTGAAAGAGGAAACAGGAAGAACTTCCAGGCCAGCTGGAGAGTACGGGGGTGGAGGCATCATGGTGTGGGCCGTTTCGCTGCAGGAGGAACTGGCATCATGGGGACAGAAAACTGTGTGGGAGTATTGAGCAACATGTCAAAACCTCAGCCAGGAAGTTAAAGTTGGGTCACAAAAGGTTCTTGAGATCCTCGGTGACCCTAAACGTAGAGCCAGATTAGACACGAAGCGGCTAAAGAACAGCAAAGCCAAGGCTTCAGGGTGGCCATCATGAAACCTTGATGTTGGTCCCAAAGAAAATTTCTGAGCAAGACGCGTTTGTTCGCAAGGCAGTCCAAAAGCCTAGCTCCACATCTTCTCTTTGATTATTCTGGCATCTAATAAATTAAAACAGGCTCTGTGATCCCAGCTGACCTAAAAAACGAAAAGTTTAGTCGAATTTTATGTTTGACGCTAGGGCCGGAACGATTAATTGTGATTAATCGATTATTCAAATAATCATCTAATTTCGTAACAGCACAAATGTTTAAAAAAAGGCCATTTGCTGGAAATAACAACATATTCAGAGCAGTAACTAAGCCAAAATTGTACAAAATATGCATGTTGCATTCAAGATAATAAATATGTGGCACAGTTTTTCAGCTTCACGCCATTCAAAATCACTAAAGGAGTTCAGTGTTGTTGCATTTTAAGCAATAAAATGTTTTTCTTATTTAAAAAAAAATAATTTACTTCTGTTGCATAAAAGAGGCTAAAGTGGTTTAATGAAAAATCGAGTAATCAAGATAATCGATTACTAAAATAAGCAATCTTATTTGACACAGCGAAGAGAAATATTCTTTATGCAGTGTGTGGCTCTAATGTATTCTTAACTATGATGAGTAAAGGTTTTGTTTGCCAGCTGAGTGATCTGCGTCTTTCCTCTCCCTTTCTTCCGCTTCTTGGAATCAGTGACATTATATGAGGAGACGCAGGAAACGCTTCAACTTTTTCCGCGAACGACTGTCAGGGTTTTTTTTTTTTTTTCTGCCCGATTCCTAATGTCGACAGCTCGTATAATGAGGCTTTTTTTAAAAAATTTTTTTAAAGAAGACAAAAGCCGAGGCTCTAGGACCCCGCTGTTCACTGAAGTTAGCAGCAGCGAGACGTTGCTGCATGTTTGAGGCGCAGAAGTGCTGATGCAACAGTGAGAACGTCTTGCCCCTGACATCTGCAGCTCTACCTTTTTGTGGTTTCCTGCGTTCGGGCTTCTTCTGTTTTTTGGTGTTTTGTGTTTCGACTTGATGTGCTAAAGTCAGTTTGTGGAGGTGAAGAGAAGTGTGGACTGTGGTTTTTCACAGAACTGGCTAACCAAAAAGCGCATGTCACAAGTTGAAAGCCTTGATCTCACTTTATATCCTACTGCTACTATCTTAATGCTCACTATTTTTATTTTTTTTATATCACTGAATAAAATCACCTAAACGTGGAGGTGGAGACTTGTAATAAAAAAAAAAAAATAAGAAAAGCATTCACATAAATGTATCTGTATTTTATGTTTTCCTCTTCCCTCCCATTCACGTATTATTCCTTTATTTTGCCTTAAACATCACGCTCCCTGCAGTAATCCCGTCTCCCATCATTCGGAGCGCGCAGTAGGTGCTGTGATGTTCAGAAGAGAGCTGAAGGAAGATAAGAGAGCCGTCTGGAATCTATTAGCCGGTGGAAGCATCAGCGCTGCACTGTGGGAACCTTATTGATTGTCCTCCCTTATAAGCATTCCACCTTTTTTTTCCCATCATCTGGCTCAGGCACAAGTCATATCTGCTTCTCAGTAGTAGATATGGGCTCCTCTCTTATTTAACTTGAATATTATGAATCAATAAGAAGCTTTCAATGCCTTGACATCACCTGGGCTTTCATCATTTGTTAAAATATATTGTCATGTTTGTCTACAGAAAGCAACATAAACTGACCTGGAATAAAAAAAAAAAATCAAACATTTGGTCTCATTTAATGACGGTAGAAAACATAATCATGTGCGCTTTTTTTTTTTTTTTTCCTTTAAGCACATCTGAATATCTTGTACTGCCTGTTAGGAAATCACTGGTTCAGCTTCTGGGATTTTCCAACTCGACCAGGAAATACACGAGAGAGGCAGGGGGAAAAAAAAATGCAGGAGTATGTCAAAAACCTGCAACAGAGTGTCTGGAAATCTAGGTTGAGATCTTTGTGTTTTCATTATTTATGAGCAGCTGCACCACTACGGTCTTAGATGGGCCCGAGCAGTTTATCAAAACATCAACACGATATCGGTGTGCTCAGTTTTTATGTTGCGAAAAGACTGTTTGGGATCATGGATTCATATGGCCATTGGCAACGATGCGTTTTGGAGCAACCCTGCGGTTAGTGCTGAACGATGCATCGCTATCAATGTTCAATATTCAAATGGTTGTTTGGAGCACAATAGTTATTGTTTTCCTAGTGTTACAAGGTTGGATTTTCCTCGCTTAAATGTGATATTTAGCTCCGACTGGACATAAACGACTTGGTCCCAAAGGTCAGAGTGACGGGAGCACAAATGAGGGCGAAAGCGGAAAGAAAAAAAAAATGGGATATTACTGTGTTTGTAATAGTTTTCTAATATCCTGCAGCAGCTGACGCTTGCACAATGCTGAAAGTCTGATATTTCACTGCGATTTTTGAATATTATAATTGATTTGAATACTTGGAATTTCTTGTCCGTCTAAGATTACAAAATGTAAAGAGTCAAGATATTTTTAGCTTTGGGGATAAAATAGTTGTTCACAAAAAAAAAATAAAAAATCCACACTTTGATTTTGCCTCAAACTATTTCTACTCGATTATCTGCAACTGGCTTTCGATTCCTCTGAGATTTCTCCTGACCCTTTTAGTCAGAGGCAAACAGCCGCGATCAGAATCGAACCCAAGCTTACCGACTCGTTTGTCTGATCGTGGAAGGTGGTTGGTTCGCCTGGAATGAATCGCCGCTAAACATCTGCAGGTGGGACTCGCATTTTGTTTGTTTTTTTTTATTTCAACTGACCCTCCGCGTCTGATGTAGCACAAGCTGTAATTTAACTGAATGAGACAAATAAGATTGCAATTATTCTGTTCACAGGTCATTCACTGACTGATTCATGCTGAACACATGTGCTCTCGGAGCCCAGAGATGACAGGCAGCCTGTGCAGAGGATAAGGCTTCGGTAGATGTCTCGGTTTCACGCTCGTGTACAATCCTTGATGCAGATAAGAAAGTGTTCGTGCTTGTGACATCCAGCCGTTCTCCCGTTCGTTTGTTTCCTCTGAATCCTTCTAAATATGCATTTCCTTTTGGTGGACTTCAGAGATTTTGGATTCTCGACGCCGATGCCAACCGCTCTTCTGCCCCGAGATCTTAAGTGGATGAGAAGCTGATCAGCAGCACGTTTGATGTTAACTCTATCAGCGGTTTGGCCTTGCTTTCTGCTTCCTGTCGCAGCAGCGCCGAGGTCTTTTGTTTATGTGGTTGTCAGCTTGATTCCGGAAAAAACTACCTGGCCGCAGTTCATGAGTAGTTAGCTGAGAGGTAGAGCCCCGCCACAGGAAAAACCCTGCATGCCTCTCCACAGCCTCCTCTGACTGTTACTAGTTTCTATTTCGCCTGTGCAAAGTTGGTGATCTTTTTTTTTGTTAAATAAGAGAGGAAAATGGTCAGACAGCTACATGCAGATGGTGTTGGGTTTTTTTTTTTTACATGCAGTTTTTTTTTAAATAACTAACAAAGAAAGAAAACTCTCCTAACTTTGAGCTGAGATTAATTTTGGTTACATACATGCCCATGTGGTGAGGGTTGGTGGTTTGAGTGCTGCATGCAGATTTTGACTTTAATCGGGTCTTCATTGACTGGACATACGTGGCTTTAGTTTAACAAATATCTTTCAAAAAAACTTAACTGTTGAAGATAAAACTTAAATTGGTCCAGGCATGGATTTGTATGTAATTCTTTTGGTCTAAGAAGCTGGAGAGAAAAAAAAAAAGGACCAATTTTCATAGTTTCATATTTAGAACTGCGACACCTTGCCAAAAAAGTCGCCACAAAAAGCTAAAAAAAAAAAAAAAAACAACCTTTTATTACAGCACATGTTCACTGTGGCATTGTTTCGAAACGTTTCTGTCACAAGGTTTATTTTCATCTGGTGTTAACCCCACAGATTCTGAACGGGTTGAAGGTCCAGACTCTCTCAGTTTGAGCCTCATGAATTCTGGCGTTGTCATCTTGGAACGTCCCCGTACCGTCAGGGAAGACTCTTCAGTGCTAACTGCAAAAACTTACCCATTCGTCATTCTTCCTAGAATAACGCCACTCTAGCAAGCCGATATTTAGTCAGGCTTTTTGCTGTCAGCTGTTGAGCAGACATGCTGCTTGTTGTTTGGCGCAGATCAACACCTGATCTGTTTTAGCTGGTTTCTCAACATCGGTCGTCCTTCATCCTGATTGGCTTTTCCTTTAACATGTCAGATGTGAACTGAAGACGTTAACGACTGAGAGGAAACGGTAAACCAAGTCAAAGGAAACGCAAGCAGTGATTTTAGGGAAAAAAATTTTGTCCAGCGCTGCTTTAGCCGTCTGGTTTTAAAACTTTAATGTTGTTTGTGTCGACTTTATCACCACCTACGGGTGGAGCTCAGATATTTCAGGTTTTTTGGACGCCTAATGGGTCAAAAACATATTCAGTTGGGCCGTCAGACTTTGTTTCTCATGTGATTCTAGTGTAGAAGTGGCTCAGATCAGCTCTGCTCAGATTGAAGCTAAAACTCAGAGTTTTGACTTTTTTTTTTTTCCCCAAAGTGGAGTAACTGTACTCCAGAGACGCACTTCAGATTTATACGTGTACTGAAGATAAGCACCAGATTTCTTGATTTTCACTTTGCTTTGACCATTGGTGTATTTCTAAAGCGCGTAAATCAATAGTTTCTGTCTTCTAAAGTTCATCTCGACTCAGAAACGTTACCTGACTTGGGCCCCGTTGAGTCGATTTCATCAGAAGAGTTGAATCCCTCATCCTGTTAGGTGAGATTTACGCCTGTTTGGCATCTTTCAGTAATCCGTGGTGATGAAACGCATCCAGTTCCTCTTATGTCTGTGGGCCCCATCACATCCTGTGGTGTCTAGTTTACAAAATGCTTAAGGTTGACTCAGTGCTTGTGAAATGTGTGAACCTTTAAACTAGTTTCCCTGTCATAAATTCATCAAGTGAGACATTTCTGGATGTTTCCAAAAAGCCAGAAGGCTGCTGCTCGACTTGCTCACCAACAAGTCGCTGAACAGGGTCGTCAAACATCCAGGCCACCGCCATGGGGCCGTTTAGATGTGCAGATAACCAAGCTAAGTTTGTGGATGCATCTTCTGATCAACACGAAAGAGGTTAATCTAATCTTAAACCATCTGCGGCATGTGGCTGAGCTTCATGCACGTTTTTATAACAGTATCTTCTTGACTTTTTTCTATTCAACCTCTCCACCCTCCGCTCGCTTTGACCCGCTTGCTTCTGCAGAAATGCGCTCCATCAGGGTCAGAGAGTGGGTGGATTTTTGTGTGCGTGGAAAGACGCGCCGTTTAGCATCGCCGTGTTTGCCATTTGTTTGTTTGCTCGTGGTTAATAACTGACCCACTTATGTGTTTTTTTTCTTTCTCACTTTGTCTCTCTGCAGGAAGTTTGGGGAGCGCCCTCAGCCACAGCGCCTAACAAGGTGAGAAATGTTTTGCCAATTTTGTTTTGTCCCTTGCGGTACGTAACGCGCGTTAATTTCTCGTCTTTTGATATGTCCGTCCGTCCGCTTGGAAACTGAAGTCTTTGGTGACTTGCGTGTAGTCAGAATTTCATCTCTAAAGATAGAAAAGCTGTGCCGCCTCCAAACGCTTAAAGTTCTTCACCATTTTGACACGTTGCAACCACAAACTTCAAAGTATTCTGTTGAGGTTTTATGTGGTAGATGAACACAAGCTTGGACTGCAGCTGCCAGTTATTTTAGTAATCGATTAATCTGAAATTCTGACAATTAATCAGTTACACAGACAATCGATTTTTCTGATGATTAATCGATTACTCCGGCGATTAATTGGTTATTCTGATTGATCCATCGGCTACAAAAATTATTTGAATTAAAAATTGGCACATTCCGCAGACTCTTCATTTAACTACTTAAGCCTTTTTATACGATATTAGAAATACATTAAAAGATGCAAATAAACAAATAATTCAGTTATTTTTAAATGGACACCAGACATCACCCTGAATCACGGAGTGTCTCCACGGGAACACACAGTGATGACACCATTATGCTGTGGGGATTTTTTTTTGTTTATTTTTTTCTCAGTAGAGACGGGAAAGAGGTTTTTTTTTTGTTTTTGTTTTTTTTTTATAAAAAGCTGGAAAAGACTTTTGGCTGAAGTGGAGGTTCAACTTCTCCAAAAAAAACTAAAGATGACTGAATAAAAACAGATGCTTCTTCCTTTCAGAATGTGTTTGTGAAAGTTTCTCCATTTTTTTCCCCAATGAAATACATTTCCAGTAAAATCCATGTAAGGGGTGTTGATGTTTTTCCTGGTGATGTCGGTAATGACTGCTGTGCATTTCTGCGTTTCCGGGCGGATCGCCTTCGCAGCATCTTTTGCCATCAGCCATCCTCAGTCCATCCGTCGTTCCCTATTGTATTGCATCACAGTTGCTCCGCCGCCATCGATTATGACGGGTCTGATCTCCGCTGAGACTTTCCTGTCCACAAGACTGTGTGGAAACGAGCTTCTTCCTCACAGTTTGTTTGTGGACGTTCAACCCCCGAGAGGCGGGACTTCTCCTCCTTCCTCAGTCTTCGGCTCTGAAAACGCCACGCGCCGAACACGACGCCGCTGCAGGTTTTCGGAGCGTTTCGTTTGCCCTTCAGTTCGCTGCGAGTCATTCAGCGCTCCATGTTGCCGGATGCTGCGGCTCGCTGCAAAGCGCTTGCATGTGTTTCGCCTTTTTTGCTTGTCATCTTTGTTATTTGGAACAGGTTATTGGGTTTTGCGTGCGCACATGTGCTCGGCCTTCGCACATGGCTCTCGGCGAGGAAATTGAGGGGTTGCACGTTGCCTGGAAAAGCCGCGCTTTGGGTTTTGAGGGAAAAAAAAAAAAAGGGGCCCAGCACCTTTTGATGTGTCCCCCTCTTTATTCATGTGCTGCCAGTTCCTTGGCTTGCAAGTGGCCCTTGGGTTCATGTGATGGTTTTTTGATGGCCCAAAATATGACAGACGTGGAGCTCTCTCTCTCTCTCTCTCTCTCTCTCTCTCTCTCTCCCTCTAAAACGGTCCGCTTTAAATGCAGCTTGTGGTTGTACCACTGTGCATCGTGATGTTCTACTCTTTGGGTTTTTTTTACTTCTCAATTCCCCATTTCTAAAGGTTTCGCTACATCAATTTTCCACTTTTAAACGGGGCTGGATGACTTTCTGTTTGGCATCAGCCCTGACCTGAGAGAGAGTGCATCATCCCTTTCAGGGTCTGAAGTTAGTCCACAGAGAGGTGGAGGTTGCAGGTTTGAATCTGTAGGTGTGTGTGTGTGTGAAGGGGGATCTGTGGAAGTTGTGCAGCTAGGTTGGTGTGGATTGCCTGACGAATCGCCCAGCTGTCACAGCAAAAACATGTCAAAACCTTTTTTTTTTTTTTTGTGTAGTTATAGTTGAGTATTTCACATCATTATACACATTTTAACTCTGGTCATTACTTGGGCGTTTTATGGACAGGATTTAAACCGCAGGAGAGGGATGATGGACAAGCGGGTTTGAATCTTTGAGTTGCACGTTGCATGTTTAAAACTCCGTTTAGCAGCTCAACCTCCATTTTTCTAGGAAATGCACCCCAGTTGCGCAACATTAATCACTCAAATTAATCAAGAGATTATTCAATACAGTATTGATTGCTAATATATCGGATAGCTGCAGCACTAATTGCGCCGTACTTGAGCTCAGTCACAACCCGATAGACAAATAAACTGTTGTAGGAAAAATCTCTACTGCTTTTGGCATCAGTTGGTGTTGAAAATGTTAAATGTTAAAAATGTTTTCCCTTGTTGCTCAGCACAGTGTTTTGTTTCAAAATCCGTTAAGGTTTGGGAGGTTCAATCAGCGGGGCTTCTGAAGCTAGTTGAGCTTTTTCACTGTGCATGACTGTAAAAAGGTGCCCACTCTCTACATCTGTGTGTGTGCGTGTGTGTGTGTGAGGGACAGGGACAGTCCCTCTCTGCTTTAGCTGCTGTTGCGGATGAAAAGCCAGATGCCTTGTCTGCTCCTCTTCATCTCAATACTCATTTAACTTACCTTTGCTGACACACACACACGCACACCACAGTCCTTCTGTTTTTTTTGTTTTGTTTTTTTTACTGGTATGTGTTTGACACTTTTTTTTTTGGTGGTCTCACCTCTTGTACATTTCCCCTTTTTATTAGTTTTATCTGTTCTCCTTTTCTCTGTTTCCCTTCCCTCTGTCCTCTTCTGCCTCTGCTGGAGTTTCTTCTCTCAGAATAAACATGCAAATTTCCTTTAAGCACAAAAAAATTACAGCTCTCCTTCCCGTCATTCTGCTATTGCATCAGATTATTTGTGATACTTTCTGTGTTTTCGCTTTGCTCTGCTCTGACAAACTTGATTCATACTTTCTGGGGGGGGATAGGAAGGGTTCTTTATCAACAATTTGTGCTTAATTTCCTTAAAAAGCTGGATGCATGTTTTTAATTTTGCATGCAAAATTTCAGGAACATGTCTGTTTTTTTTTATGTTTGTCTACACACTAGTTTTCCACAGGAAGTTGGTTTGTGAGCTGGTCACTGTCTCACTTCTCCTTCCGTCTTTTGCGCTAAAGGAGATGCTCTGAGTGAGAGGCGGCCGATCAGCCAGTTCATCCTAGAAACACCAGATTTGATCTGATTTAGTTTATATATATATATATATATATATATATATATATATATATATAACTAGAGACTGTTGCTGTTCCCTCCATGAAGTTGCGATCACAACTTTTTATCATTCGCAAATTTTCTGCGGACTTTCAATCTTTACCAGTCATCGCACCTTTTCTGTAAATCTTACAGAATTAAGATTTACAGAAAAATCTTAGCATTTTAGCCTTTTAACCTTATTTTGTACTTT
Organism: Poecilia latipinna; assembly: GCF_001443285.1. Lineage (NCBI taxonomy): Eukaryota > Metazoa > Chordata > Actinopteri > Cyprinodontiformes > Poeciliidae > Poecilia > Poecilia latipinna. The sequence goes on along the minus strand of NW_015114274.1, from coordinate 136,910 downwards.
TTTGACCAATCATTGACTTTTTTTTTTTAGTGTTCTGTTTGATTTGCTTCTCATGTGCATTCAGTTCATGTTAACTGGAATGACCAATATTAAATTTTTCAGGGCAGGGTTTGATTTGTATTAAGACTGCCATTTCAAGAAGGTACTTAGAAATGCTATTTGCATGTAAAATATAAGTTAAAATCTTTATTAATTTTTTTGGGGAAGTTTGCAAGATCATGTTATGGCAAAAATAAAGCTTTAAAAAAAAAGTGTAACTTTGGCCGAACCTTTAAAGACAGAAAATGCAGGAAAATCTGTAATTTCATGCCGCAACAGTCAAAACCATGAAGGGTCTGGATGACGACCATCGGAGGGAAACTTCCTTTTGGACTACAGCCGATCTGTCTTGATGCAGCGGTCTGGTTCTGGTTTGGTTTCTTGAGCAGTGAAACGGTGTTAACCAAAAGCCAAGAGGTGTTGCACACAACCGAGCTGACACCAGTTTCTTATTCTAGCAGCATGCAGTAGTCTGGAGGAAGATCTGAAGATATGAATACAAACATATATTCTTTAACACCTCATCACAGCTGCGTCCTTCTCTAACTAAGCGGTGGTATTTGAATCTGTCAGACAGTGAAGGGATGAAAACATCAGTCCCTGACCTTTATAGGTTTCACACCAAACATCAAGACAAAGTTTAGGAAAAAAAAAACAAAACACCTGTTGGTGATTTCTTTAAAGAATTAAGAAAGTAAGCATTGAAAAAAAAAAAAAAATCTTATTCCCAGACTTTTCACATCCCGTTGTCTAAAGCAGTGGTTTCCAAACTGTCCTTCCTTCCTTTGCTCTTTCTTCCCTTTCCTTTACCTTTCCTCCCATTTCCCTTAATTTTGTCCTCCCTTCCTGTTTGTGTTTTTTGTCAGGTTTCCTATTCCAGTTCTTAATATTTTTGCCTTTTTGAATGAATATGAAGGACCTAAAAATCTGCAAAGTTAATATTTCTTTGAGAATTTAAGATAAATCATTTTAGGGACCTTGATTAATGGATGCTTCAGATCAGTTCAGCTGCCTGTTCTTGTTTATAAAATTCGGCCAGTCAGTAATACAGAAATTACTAAATTCTGCTTTGCTGTCAGATGGAAATATCCCATGAAAATGTCATTAGAGTGAAGTAAGAAAGCCTTCTCTCGTCCATTATGAAATGGATAAACCGCAATTTCTCTTGGACTTCCTCCTCTGCTGCATCCCCTCAACTCCCCTAGTGTGCACACACACACACACACACGCGCACACACACAGAGCGGCACTCTGAGGAGGCCCCATACTTTTCATAACAAAGGCTCTGTCAAACTCCAGCTCCGAGCCTAACGTTGCAGACTGGAACGGCGTTTGTGTGTGTGCATGCGTGCGTGCGTGTGAGAGTGTGAGAAGACCCTGGCGTGTCAGGTGTCACTGACATCTGTTCATGTGTGCAGCATGAGTCAAGGTGTGATGCGGCGTCTCCATCTAGACGCGGTCTGTGCCTTTTAAGGGGCAAGAAGCTCCGAATGAGGAAAAAAAACTCCAAAAAACAAGAAGTTTTTGCTGGTGAGGTCAGCTTTGTTGTTGTTTTTCTCCCCTCTCTGTCCTTCCATTACTCCCCTCTCTGTCTCTCTCTCTACATCTTCTGTTTCTCCTCCTCGTTCCCGTCTCTCGCTCCCCACCGTCCCCCTGAGCCAGGCGTTGAGAGTTCAGCCCACCCCCACACGGACACATCTGGGGGAGAGCAGAACTTCTTGGCAAGCGCTCGAGTCTTTTTGTTGGGTCATCCTGAGTTCACTGTATGCATTTCCTCACCTCAGTCTGATTACACGTGTGACACTTGTGCATTCGCTTCGGGGTTGTTGGTTTTTTTTTTTTTTTTTTTTTTTTTTGGTTTTTTTTCTCACCCTTTCCTTTTTTTGTTAATTCTTTGAATTTGAAACC
>NW_015114274.1:110609-131836 GCF_001443285.1 Poecilia latipinna | reverse complement strand
CTGTTTCCCGGGTGGCCCCTTTGGCTTTGCGTTGGGGGTTTTTGTTTTTTTTTTTTTTTTTTTTTTTTTCGTTTTTCTTCTCAACCTGTACGCTTTTTGATGAATCATTGCAACTGTAATCCAAAGGAAAAAAAACACAAAAACAAACGAAAAACCTTTACTTTCCAAGTGACGAGGTCGATGTCGGTGATAAAACTTTAATGTTTCTGTTTTGTTTTGCAGAGAAGCGATGAGGAATTACCTAAAGGAGCGAGGCGACCAAACCGTCATGATCCTGCACGCAAAAGTTGCACAGAAATCCTACGGCAATGAGAAAAGGTGAGCCCCCGATCGACGTCGGCTCTCTTCATCTCTCTCTCTCTCTCTGAACGATCGTCGCACTTGGACGCCACGCTGCCGTGAGAAAGCAGCCATCACAAAACAAAACCCGTGTAAACCCCCCCCCCCCCAACCCCCCTAAAAAAACAAGGCGACCCTTAGAGGGATTAACACAGACTGGGTGTTATGGATTAGTTCGTCCTCGGGATGCTGAAAACAAAACTCGCACCTCCAGTTTTCCTGGGTGGCGTTTGAGCTCACTGTGGGCTCGTCTGGGTTTCTTGGTATGAACAAAAATCTATTTTTTTTTTCCAAACGTTTTGTTTTTCCCAAGTTGTAGATGAAACGCCTAATAAAGCTCTATGAGTGTGAAGGTTTTGACTCGGACGTAGAGCTGCAAAAAATGCATTTTCGCAATTGACAAAGGAATACTTTGACACAGTATTTGAAAGGATACGATCAGGGCTGCACCAATAAATCGCCCCCGATTTCCTTCATTTTTTAGAGATTGGCAGTCGGCCGTTGCCTGCTTGTAAAACCAATTCTGTCCACCTCAAAAGAAAATTAGCGCACAAGCTTTCGTCTGCACATAAATAGTTCCAGGAGTTATCGGGATAATCAATAATACTGTTGGTTTGAGATCATTCTTGTGCAATTCAATGATAATGGCATGCTAATAACACAAGAAGACATTCTCAAGGATCAATAAACTTTCAATTCTAAAGAACATTTAACACTGGAAGTGGAAGACATCTTAAATATCCAAAATAAATAAACAAGACAATAAATAAAATTAATTATGACATCTCTCCAAACAAGTTTTAAGTTTTCCTTCAAAAAAAAAAAAAAAAAATGTTTAGCTTAGACCAAAAGCACCAAACTGAAGACTTTTATCATCCAGAAAGAAAGGAAAAAGATATAAACGATAGATCGTGCCAATGGAAATGATTGAGTTTGTCTTAATTTATCATGCAATTGATTGATTTTATTGATTATTGTGACAGACAATGCAAACGTCTACCCGGGTCATTCAGAGCAGCTCGTGTTTCCTCCCGTCATACTTCAGCCGACTGCCTCCGTTCTACGCTGCATTGATGCAGTAATTCAAGCAAAACAAACAGAATTGAACCGACTTTCCAGAAGCGGGTCGTTTTCTGTATGCACTGTGTGCGATGATCTGATTCATGTATGAGCCAGAGTGATCAAAACTACCAGAAAATAAAAGCTTGGAATGTTTCACTCTTTGTGTAATGAATGTGTGTGTTACATGACAAAAAAACATTAGTTTGTACAATATCCAGGTTTGGCGTTTTCTGCTCCAGTTTGCGTAATCTCCTAAACGAAACCGTTTCAAACTCGATTTTCCAGTATTTTTTTTTTTTTTTTTTTAAGTAAAAGTGTTAATTGTTGCCGTGTGACTGACTGGAGGCCCGAACTTCGGCTATCGGCTATTGTATGAACACAAACAAAGCAACGTTTTCCTTCAGGTATTGCACTGATCAGTCTCGACGGAGAGCATGGAAAACGCATTGAGCTGAAGGCAGCTAGAGCTGGAAGTCGAACTCCTCCAGAGGGAATGTTTTGGGAAATCGGGAGGAATTTCATTGGTTGGGTCTAAGCTGCAGAGCCTGTGCTGCCGTCAAACTTTTCAACTCATCTTCTATGCAACACATGTAGCTGCACTTCAATCAGCAGCTGATGCAACACCTCCTGTTTTTTTTTTTTTTTTTCTTCAACTCCGCTCTCTTGAACTCTTCTCTTCTTCCTCAAATCCTTCCTGTAACCCTGCGCTTCACCTTTCCACCCCACGCTGCAACTTTTTATAGCCTCCTTCCCCCCCGAAACGCTGCGCGTCTTCATTCCGCTGCTCTCTGCGGCTCCGCTCCGTTTTTTTTGGCTTTGCTTGCGACACTGCTTGCAATCTCATCAGGCCGCCTATCTCCTCTTGGCAAATCAAACGTTGGACGCCAACCACCAAGAGCTGGAAAAAGATGAATTCCTCAGATAATAGTCTTTGTCCAGCAGGACTCTGCAGGATGCTGCTTTATCAGGTTGCACCTCTCTGCATGGCACTTTCAGTTTTTTTTTTTTTTTTTTTTTTTACACACGGTCCTGAAGGGTGGAGGTGAACGGAGATCCTTAAATGCCCCCCCAAACCCCCACACCCGTTTCTCGCCGCTTCTCGCTTCTTCTGTGCTTTTTATAGGAGGTGAAAGTAGACAAACACCCACAGAGACGGAGTCTGGAGTTGCGAAACAGCCTGCTCTCCAGTTCCACATGAACCCAGTTCGTCCAGTAATGAGCTCGTTTTTTTCTTTTTCGACGGTTTATTTGTGAAGGACTAAAATGTCTAAAATTGATTTTGAAATTTAGTTGTTTGTTTGTGTGTGTGTGTGTGTGTCTGCACCGCAAAGTGCAACAACTTTTGAAATAAAGTTGCAGATAAAAATATTGAACCAGATTTTTTCTTTCCACTGCAAGAGAGAGATGACACTAGACTGCCCTCTACTGGTGTGAATTAGGATGCACAATATTTGGTTTAATTTGACCGAAATTCCAAGTAATTTGACTTAAAATAATTATTTTTATATTCGAGACGTGAATAAATGTTGATTCTTAAAAGCTCAAAAGCATATTTAGAGAAGGTTGTCTTGGAAACAGAGCTGCTTTGTAAAAAAAAAAAAAAAAAAAAAAAGCCACCCCCCCCATTGTTTCCAGGTTCTTCTGCCCTCCTCCCTGCGTCTACCTGATGGGCAGCGGCTGGAAGAAAAAGAAGGAGCAGATGGAGAGAGACGGCTGCAACGAGCACGAGTCGCAGCCGTGTGCCTTCATCGGCATCGGCAACAGCGACCAAGAAATGCAACAGCTCAACCTAGAGGGAAAGGTACAAACTACACAAAACGACGCTCGGGAGAAGAAAGTGTTTACTCTGGATTCCTCCAAATTCGCACAGTGTGCACCTTATATATGCAAGCTGAAATGAATTGCAGCCTTCACAATCTGACAGCCTTATTGGATTAACCAATATTTAGACTTAGAAGAAAGTCCAATGAAGATGCTAAGAGGAACTGTGGATTCACTCACTTTTGCAGCCGATTAGATTAAAGGAGATTCTGAGTAAATTCAGAACAACAGTTAAAAACAAACATTAGATATGAGTTTTCAGTGGATTTATCTAAACATCCGGCGGCAGATAAATGAACACGAAAGCATAAATCTGACGCTGACCTGTCGGCTCACTAATCGAACGATTCACTATTTCTCCTCAGAATTATTGCACAGCCAAAACCTTGTACATATCCGACTCCGACAAGAGAAAGCACTTCATGTTGTCCGTCAAGATGTTCTACGGCAACAGCGCAGACATTGGCGTCTTCCTCAGCAAGAGGATCAAAGTCATCTCCAAGCCCTCCAAAAAGAAGCAGTCCCTCAAAAACGCTGACCGTGAGTTGGACGAGTTTCCTCTTTTTTGTGTGTCTTTGTCTTTGCCGTCGGTTCACCGATGGAGCACAATCGTCGAATCTGTGTTAGTGAAAAAATATATTTTACTTTTCTAGCAAAAACAAGTCAGCACCTTGTTTGTTTTTTAGGATTTCTCCTACAGACTGAAGAAAATGTTGTTTTTTTGTAGAGATGCTCTCCATGTTTCTAGAGCTTGTTTTGTCCTTTTTTGGTTAGATTTTTATCTTTATAAATGTCCCTTTCACTGCTTTTAACTCAAAAATATTACTCTGCAGCTCTGCAAACTTGGAAAACTGCAGAATGCAAATACTGTCTGACTGTTTCATGCAGTATTTTAACACCCAACAAGGATTTCAAATGAGGGGGAAAAACTTTGTTCCATTGCTTTCTTGACATTTTGACTCTGTAAAAATGCAAACACTGAGTTTAAATTTACACCTTCAACATCGTTTCCTGCCGATGATTTAGTGCCTCAGAGCTTTTCTTGTAAAAACAAGCTCCTCTTTCTAGCAGAAAGGTTTTAGTGCTTTTCACTGGCATTCGCGACCAGCACTGTGTTCAGACCAGACTTTCCCCCAGGTTCGTGGCACCATTAATTGTCTGGAACCTGTTTGGGCGGATTGTTTCAACAGTCTTAAAGTAGAGTCGTAAATCTTCCCATCAGCGCATATGCGTGTGTTTGAACTGCTGATGTTTATGAAGAAAAATTATTCTTAAGGAAAAAGTTAGAATTCTAATTTCTTCTTAATTTTCTCCTCTTAAAAAAAAAAATTACCAATGATTGCACATTTAAGTCTATTACTTGTGCTTTTATTTCAAATTTTCATTGAGTTTTTATTATCTGAACCCTCATTGGTTGCTTTTGGAATGTTTTCCCCCATTAAATGTCCTGCATTTTGCACTTTTAAATTCAAGTTAAAAGTATGGGAATTCAAACTAAAATTTATCATAAAAAAATAATAAGTTAGTTTGTCCACCAGGGGGCAGCATAGTTAAATCTACAGTGTCTGTCGCCTGGCTGTGTTTACACCTCCTGTCGCCCGGTGCACAGCAGGCCGTGCTCTCCTTACGTAAGCCTGTCTGTTCTCGCCCGCAGTGTGCATCGCATCAGGGACCAAGGTGGCGCTGTTCAACCGACTGCGCTCCCAAACGGTCAGCACGCGCTACCTGCATGTGGAGGGGGGCAACTTCCACGCCAGTTCCCAGCAGTGGGGGGCTTTTTACATCCACCTGTGTGAGTCGCCCTCACCCAAACGCGACGACGTGTGACTGAGAGATGAACTGGAGTGACTGACTGGTGGCGAGTGTGTGTGTGTGTGTGTGTGTGTGTGTGTGTGTGTGTGTGTGTGTGTGGAGCGTGAAGCGGCGGCTCTGATTGGTCGTTTCTTTGCGTTTCCAGTGGATGACGAGGAGTCAGAAGGAGAGGAGTTCACTGTGAGAGACGGTTACATCCACTACGGCCAGACGGTCAAGCTGGTGTGCTCGGTCACCGGCATGGCGCTGCCCAGACTGGTAAAAATAAATAATGATAATAAATGATAACATCTCAATGATTGAGATCAGGGGAAAACATTAGAAGCGGCAAACTGCAGCAGAAACAGGCGAACATTTTGCTGCTCCTCCGCCAACACTCACAAACGGAGTCTGAGTGATGCTGCCGTCCTGCCTCTGTCCAAACATGTCAAAACCAGACTGCCAGTACCCACAAAATCATGCCATTTTCTTCCATATATATATAAATATATATATATTTGTAAACAGTTTTTACCCCGTCTTTGTTTTGCACTGTGAGGAAACTAGATCTTCTCATTGTTCTTTAATTAGCAGGCTGCACAGAGCTGTCAATCTTCTTCTCTTCTGGCACAAAAGGAGTTTATTTCTCCCCCGTCTTCATAAACGTTGGACTTTTACTTTGTTCAAATAATCATTCTTAGACAAAGTCAGCCTTGTTTTTCTTCACTCATTCCATGACTCATGTTCTTCTGAGCGGCAAACTGACATTTAGTCTTTTCTTCCATCTATTTATGTTTGTTAACCTCGTTTTCTTCTGACCTACATTGCCTTTCAAAAGTATTTGTTCCTTTTGTACTTTTTTCCAATTTTGTCACATTAGCTCCACAAACTTCGGTTCATTTTCAGAGTTTTATGATAGAACAACACATAGTAGTGTATAGTTGTCATGTGGAAGGAAACTTTACATGGTTTGCAAAATGTTTTTCTAATAAAACCCTGAAAAGTGTGCCCTGCATTTGTATACAAGTCCCCTTTGTTCTGATGCCCCTAAATAAAATCAAGTGCAACCATTAGATGGTTGTTCAGCAGGACAACCATCACCAGCTTTCAGGCAGAGATGCAGCAAAATGGTATTAGAATGGCCTAGTCAAAGTCAAGAACTAATGCCTTTAGGAAATATTCAGACACTCTTCATGCAGTCTGAGTTTGAGCTTTTTTTTTTTTTTTTTGGAAGAACTGATGAGCATCTCAGTCTCTAGATCCTCAAAACTGATAGTTTGGGTTTCAAATTGCTTTTAGCTAAAATTGCAGAAGTTTTTTTTTTTTTGCAAGTAATTGACTGGGACAGAATACAAACACACCAAAAAGTAAAGGTTTTATATTGTTTTCCTTTCTTTTCACAATTATGATCAACGTTTTGTTGGTTTATCACAGAAAATCCTAATAAAACACATTCAACTCTTGTTGCAGTTTGACAAGCAGTTATAAAACGTTAACCAGTGTGTGAATACTTTTGCAATCAAAAAGTAATCCTTTTTTTCTTCCTACATGTCTTTGTTGTCCTTTTTCGGCGATCTCGATCTCTTGTCTTCCCGTCCAACCCTCTGCTTTATCATAACATCCATCCCTCGATCGGCTTATCTGCTCCTTTCCGTTTGTTTTCCTACGAGATCATTCGAAAAGTCGACAAGCAGACGGCCCTGCTGGACGCCGACGACCCGGTTTCCCAGCTGCACAAGTGTGCCTTCTACCTGAAGGACACGGAGCGCATGTACCTGTGCCTTTCCCAAGAAAGGATCATCCAGTTTCAAGTCCGTGCCACCATTTCCTCTGCATACAATGTGTAGCTCTCTCGAATCCCCATTGACCTTCCTCCTCCCTCCATGCCAGGCCACTCCATGCCCAAAGGAACCAAACAAGGAGATGATCAACGACGGCGCCTCCTGGACAATCATCAGCACGGACAAGGCAGAGTACACTTTCTACGAGGGCATGGGCCCCGTCCACTCACCCGTCACCCCTGTGCCTGTGGTAGAGAGCTTACAGGTAGCCTCGGCGCGGTGTGCGGCGTTTTCTCGGAGCGAACGTCTTCGCGCCGACGCTCTGTTCACGTGTTTGAACTGGTCTGGTCTTGTCCGCCCCCTGCAGCTCAACGGCGGTGGGGACGTCGCCATGCTGGAGCTGACGGGGCAGAACTTCACGCCAAATCTGCGGGTTTGGTTCGGCGATGTCGAGGCTGAAACCATGTACAGGTCAGTTGCTGCTTTTCTGGATTGTAGAGAGAAAATTCCCCCTTTTTTTTTTTTTTTTTTTTGAAGAATATCTGCATTTAAAAAAAAAATTTTTACTTTCTATTGTCGGATTATAATGATGCGAAGTTTGTGGATGCTGTGGTTTGCCTGCTTCATGTTGTTTTACAGGTTCTTTTTAAGTCTTTTTAGGGTTCTGTTAGTTTGCTAGTTTTCTGTCCTGAGCGTGACGGTGATACGAAACTAAAAAAAGAAAAAAAAATGTTTTAATCTTGGTTAATTCATGATTTAAAAAGGAAGCGATTATATGTTCACACAGGATCAACGCGGTGTGGTCTGGATGGATTTCTCTGCAAATCAAATCATGATTTTGAAAACTGTCTTGTATTTACTTAGTGCATGGTATTAAAATGTATTGAATGATCTGAAATACTAAAGTGTAGCATAGAAGCAAAAACAGAAGAAATATGTAACTTGGGCAAAAGACTTTCTTTGGAGTCCTTTAAGTGAAATATAAGCTTCAAACAGACTGAGAACGTCACTGAAAGACGCCTCCATCAGGCAGCGACGTAAGAAGACGAGCTCAGGATTTGGAAAAATAAATGTATCCATAATGAAGAGTAGCACTGAGTCACATGTCTGCTGCTCCATTTCACTTGCAAAAGCCTCAGAAATACCAGAATAATGACCCGACGTCGCTCTTCGACAGACCTTTAATCTCCTTCGGGACTTTCAGCCTCTTACGTAAGTTCAGATTTACGGAGAAAGGACACGATGTGTGGCTCTTTGAACACCATTTGGGAGGCTGGTGTTTTTCACTGAGAGTAAATCATTAATGTGGGGGGAGTTACTCTGGAGATGCCTTTCTGTGAAAATGTAGGAAAAGAAAGCAGTCCCTTTTGCATATTAGTGTCAAATATTTCCCATTTTCTCCTTTTTGCGTCACTAAGAAACTAACTAATTTTCGCTAGTGATGGAAAAAGTCTGGATGAAGATGTGAAGGAACCCTGGATCGTTTGCCATTTTTTTGCATTCTGTTCATGAAGTCACACGTTTTAGTTTAGAGTCAGGCTGACTCGACTGATTAACTTTAACTATAGGCCCGAGCCCAAAGTAAGCCCAGCGTATTATTTCAATTAAGATTTCACTGCTTTCGTATTTAGACCATAAATTGAGTTAGCGGTGTAAATTCTCCCGCTTTCAGCTTTTGCTGAACCTCTTCCGGTTCCATTTTGTCGCTTGTTGTAGCCGCAGGGTGAGTCGAGTGCAAATCGTCTGGGCCGTGCGATTGACGGGAGCGGGGCTGGGCGAGGCCGCGTGCGCTGCGCTCGTTACAGTCTAATGAACGTCTCCACCTTATTTTATTTATCTTCTCAACGGGTTAACCCATCTGCTCCTCTGCTTAGACTGTAATAAGTGGATCAACACAACACGCGTTCTCGCTTGGTTTTTTTCTGTGCAGAGTATATTTAAGGCTGAAATGATGAACCGGTTATTGAAATAATCGGCAGCTAATTTAGCAATCAATTAATCATTAGCTGGAGCATACAGACTCAGAAAATAAGGTAGTTTGCTGAAATAAATAAATTTGGAGCAGTAATTAGCCCACATTTTGCTGTATACGTCTGCCTTTAAATATGTTTGAGCCAAAGCTCCTCAAGCTGCACGTCCAGCTTCTCCTGGTTCAAATTCACCAAAGGAATGCTGTTACTGCATCTTAGGCAATAAAATGTTTGTTTTCTTGTTTTCAAAAAGGAGCTGAAATGTTTGTTTATTTTAATATATTTCTAACGTTGTCTAAAAAAAAAGGGTTAAATGAAAAATCAGTAGAATGCACCACTTATCAAATTAATTGATGATCAGAATAATTGATACAATAGAAATATGCTTTATTGTATTGAAATGGGGGAAATTTCTGTGCAACAGCAGCAAAACGTCGGGCAATATGACCAAGTAGACTCACACAAAGACTATAAAGTAGAATAAAATACCATATAGTAAGGGGAAAATTTCGACATAATGTCAAATTTATTTGTGTAACACTTTTAAAAGCAAGTTGAGGCTGCATTAAATAAAGTGTAAGCCGCAGCTCTATGAAACGCGACATAGAAGCCTGACCGGGACACGAACACGAGCAAAACAACCCGGATTTCGGGTCGCGTTCGGCGGGTGGGGCCATAACTGCTAACGTATTTCCTGTTGTGCGCACCCTGCAGGTGTGCGGAGAGCATGCTGTGCGTGGTGCCCGACATCTCGGCCTTCCGCGAGGGCTGGCGCTGGGTGCGGCAGCCCGTCCAGGTTCCCGTCACGCTGGTGAGGAACGACGGCATCATCTACTCCACCACGCTGACCTTCACCTACACGCCCGAGCCCGGCCCGAGGCCGCACTGCAGCGCCGCCGGTGCCATCCTGCGGGCCGGCAACGCCAGCCTGCACAGCAACAGCGGCCAGGAGGCCGCCGCCCCCGGCGTCTACGGCCCCAGCAGCACCCCCGGCGCCGGGGTCACGTCCTCGTCCTCCGCCGCCGCCGTGGTGTCCTAACGCACACACACAGTATGCCTTGAGAGCGAAACACACCTTGGGGTATATTACATGACAGACTATAGGAATCAAACCCAAACTCTTGACTCGTCGTAGAGTGCTGCGTGTTTTAGCTTGGGATACAAACGAAAGGAGCAAAACTGAAGGAGCGACATCACCGACGGTGTCGGCCAATGGGAATAAGCAGAAGAGCTCCGTGTGACGACCCCGCGGTTAATTTAGGGACCTGCCTATTTAATCCCGGCGTTTGGAACGAGTGACGTTCCTGCAGGCTCAGAGCACCAGCACCTTCCTTCAGCTGTGAGAAACGACGACGACAACAATACATCCACCCTGAACGCAACGCCGACCACAACCTGAACGGATCGGCCCGCCGTCGGCCCGCCTGGATTCACGCTGATCAGCTCCCACGCCCATCGGCTGGGCGTATTGTTGTTGTTGCAGGACGCAGAGGGACACACAAAATCGTGACGATAACATAGTTTTTATGGACCAAGGATCTTGTATAAGCTTTAGTAAAGGTACATTTTTCTCCATACCTTTTTTTGTATTAAACATATAGTACACTTTTGTTACCAAATAGTTTCTATTCCTTCTCTGAGCTTTTGGGCTTTGTTTCCCCTCCCCCTCTGCCCCCTGTTTGAGGTCCAAACTCCCAAACCTTTTATGTTAATGTGACCTTACAACAAACGTCTGCTTCTCAGTCTTTGGATTGTTTTTTTTTTGTTTTGTTTTGTTTTTTTTCTTTTGATACGTCTTCTTTTGGGTGGGGGGAGAAAACAAAAAAACAAAATCTGAAGTCTGGGTTTGTTTATTCACATAAGCGAAGGTTGGTTTTTATTATGTTTGTTTTTATTGGGGGGGGGGAGGACGACCTCAGAGGGGCCTATATTTTTTATCCTTTTTGGTTTTTATGAAGTCTTTAAAAAGAAAAAGCTTTAAGCAACGCCTTTTGCCTTGCCTGCAATACTCTGCGTGCTCGCCGCATCTCCTGGAACGCAAACGCTTCAGTACATCTCACATGGAGCCATAGCAACATCTGTAGAATATGTGGAGAAAAAAAAAAAAGGAAGAAAAACAAAGACTTTCTTGGTTACAAAAACAAGTCAAACTCAATGTAATAAGCGTTAGTAAGCCTTAGTACTGTATATTCTTACTGTGCACACAGTCAGACCAGTCACATATCTAATATCTGTTGCTCACTGCACCCGGCGAGGCGTCTTCCAGCACGTGCTCTGCTTACATCCGGTAGTTTTCCAAAAAGAAGAAGGAAAAGAAAAAAAACACACACACACACAAAACGATGGACACTTTTTCAATTTGATGTGGCCTTACTGCAAAACGACGGGGGGGAAAAAAAAGAAAAGAGTTCACCTTTTTCTTATATGCTGTTTACTCACCTTGGAAGAAGCTGTGCGTAGCACAAACTAATGCCTCGCTACTTATCACAGGAGCTCCGCTGTCTCTGAGCTCATCGCTGCGGCTTCACCCTGCCTGCAAAAGCAGCCTCCTTCTTCTGAAGCCTTCCTGTTTTTGTTTTCTTTTATTTTTTTTTTGTAGTGTACAAACACAAAGATCCCTGCTCTTCTGTTTTCGTTTCAATAGTGTTCTTCTGCTGCCACGGTTGGGACAATCTCTCCCAAGTAGGCATGGACCAGTGCGATAACCTCGAGGGGGGGAGAAGGTCACAATATTTACAAAAAGACTTTAAATTTACTCCCATTTAAAACGGGAAGAACGCCAGCTGGAATAATTCGCTTTATCTGCTTCTACGCCTGAACGAAAGCCTTTCTATTCAAGAATTCAAACGTCGCCACGTCTTGTTTTACTTCTTAAGGTACTGATCCACAAGAGCAAAATGCCAGGTTTTCCCACCACATATTGAATTCTCAACTCTTCCTAACTCTGCTGGTTAAAAGTGAACATAAAATTCTTCTTTGTGTGTTTTTCTGGTCTGAAAATGCAACTTTTTCCTCCCCCCTTATTTACACCATTTGCTCTATATTAATGCTCAAAATTAGTTTTGAAATTTGACATAGATGTGACCAGTAGTTAATTTTTACAGGTAAGGCCCAAAATGTTTCATACATGTTTAAGTTTAACATGTTTTATCTGGTTTGAAATGAGATCTGCTAACCGGTAATGAGACAATGTTCAGAGCTTAAGTGAAAATAATTTTAAAAAAAAGTCTACTTAAGTATTTCTTCTTATATTTGCTGGTTTCCATTGGTATTTTTTATATTTTATTTTATTTTTGGTGATTAAATATTAAAATTACTGCCAGTCAGAAGAAGCATGTTGGCAGTGTTATGAGATTACTTTATAGCTCAACTTATAACGGATATGAAAATTTTAGTTTAATGGTAGATGGTAAAATCTTGGGGGGAAAAAAGCGCTGTAGCATTTTTTTTGTTTCTAATTTGATTTTGTTGCATAGACTTGAGAGCAAAAATACAAAATAAAATAGAAATAAATTAAATTGTAGGCTCCAAGCACTCAAATCAACAAACATAATTCCTTTTGGCATTATTTTTTTTTTTTTTATCTTAAAACACAAAAAAACGACTAACTAGCTTTGTAGCTACTACTCGTACTCCTTCAGCAGATGTGCTTTCTTGTAAGCGATGGACAATAAAATGACCTTTCAGCCAGCTGACTGTCAGTGTGCAGCAGCAGGTGGGTCACTTCTGAACCTAAAGACTTGTGCAGAAACTGTAAGGTGGGAAAATGCTGTGCTTTTGAACTTGTAACAGAGACTGATGCCTTTGTTTGCACTCCATAGCTGCACGCGTTTTCTGGAATAGAAAGGTTTCCAGCCAAATGTGTTTCTTTTTGTTTTTTGTTTTAATAAGTGAAGGAAATCGCCTTCTTTTTGTGTGAATTGAAAACTTTTATTTTATTTTTAATTTTTAATCTAAACTCGGTCCATGCCTACATCGTGACTGCTGTAAGCCCCTCTCAGCTTTCTGTTCTGTCTAAATTATCCTGTGGTTCATCGCGCCGGCGGTGACGTCACCGCCTTTGGGAGCAAAAAAAAAAAAAAACAAGGCCTTTTTAAATGTGTATTTAAAACGAAAACGTGCATTTCTGAACATAACAGCAATATTGTACAGGTCATTTCATTGTCGTGGTTTTGTGTTCTCATTCGCCTGAGCACTAGTTCACCAGCCAGCAAGTTCCTTAAAGCGTGCTAGTGCCGTAATGTCGTCACTGTGACCGAATACTGATTCGGTCCATTTAAAAGAAAAAAAAAATTGAGCTTCCGGTCTTCCACCAGATCCAAAAAAAAAGAAAAAACGTCTAGCTTGTGGGGAGACATTCAAAGGCAATACAAAACGAGAACAGCACTGTAACTTGAATGTCTGCTCAATGAAGTGTTTCATAACTTTGTTACACCTTGAAACAGGAACAGAAAAGGATTCGTTCCACCCCCCCTTTAATGTATAAAAAAAAGCGCAGAAAAGAAACGATGAGTTAAGTTATGCCCTGTTCTTATCCATCATGTTTATTAATGTAAAATGTTTTATATTGTAATATTGATATTTTTTAAATTATTGGTACAAAGTCTCCCGTTGTCTTACGTCAAATTTTCAACAAAAAAAAAAAAAAGATGGAGAAAAAAAAGTGCATTATTGCCCGTGCTGCCTCTAGTTTCCCTTAAAGTACGCCACTTCCTGGAATGACTTTAAACTTAGAAAATAAATAGATAAAAACAAGTGCTGCAGCAGCGGTGTAGCATCCAAACAGCGCTTCCCTTTACTCTGCAGGATGGAGGTCACCAAATCTTAACTGTAATTATTATTATTATTATTATTATCTTTTACCTTCCTCCGTCTTCTAAGATTAAATATTTGTTTACGTGTTGCCGCCTCGAAGCAAACCGCGCCATCTGGAGCAGCTTTCAGATTCATTAAGAAAACAAAAATGGCGGCTCTTGCTCTCAACAAATCCGTCGCCTTCGACAATCCGAGTTAATTTACTGGGTTTTCTGTTTTCAGAATGTGCTAACTCAAAAAAGAAGGGGGAACATACTGTGGGGGAAAAAAAAAAGATGTTACATGCCTTCTCAATACGCACGCTGTGTTGATATGAACCTTCACAAGAGGGAAAACACCGCCTCTCTGTCTCTCCTCGTTTGCTTTCGTGTCTTTTTGTTCCTCTCCGTGCGTCCTTGTCGTGTTTTTTTTATTTTTATTTTACACTACCAAAAACACACAAAAAAGAAAAAAGCAGCTGTTCTGTGTGGATGTGTTTTTATGAGCTCTGAACAATGTATGTATCTTCTTAATATGCCAAATGTCTTTTTATAATAATGTAGTTTTCATGCACTGCTTAACAAAAAACAAACAAAAACAAAACAAAAAATAAAACGAAACAAAAAAAAAACAGGGCAGAGTGAGAGGCAGCTTTAAACGAATAAAACGGAGTGTGGAGCCCTTTCTCTGTCGCACTCAGCCTTACTTCTCCTTTTAGACTATTTGGCTGTTTGCACTACAGAGCGCTAAACTTTCTACTTCTTCTCACACATTTCATCCTCCATTTGTTTTTAATGTTTTTGTTTTTATCTTCCATTGTGCAATTGAAGATTTCTCACTTCTTTTTTCTTTTATCGTCGATGCTTACCTGGACCGCCCTTTCTTTGTCTTCATCTCCTCCTCGTCTTCATCTCCCGCTACTCTCACTGTTATCTGTGTATTATTCTAGTAAAATGGTAAGCAGAGGTGTCATGTGGTAGTATATACTCAGTGCTCAAAGGGTGTCTGATGGTAGAAACCTGTGCCGTTTGTAACATTTAGCAATAACGTCAAAACAAAGGGGACGTTTGTTTTGTTTTTTATTTTAATTTTTTTTTCTTTTGTAATAACATATGTTAGTTTGTTTTTGTACATATTGCAGCTCCAGATCATGCTCAAAACTGTATGTCATTAAAAGAAGAAAGGGAAAAAAAAACAACAAAAAAACCCAAGAAAAAAAACTTGCAATATTGGAATAAAATGAGAATTTAAAAAGTGACGAAATGTGAATGTTTTTGGTCAGTGAAAGTATATATTTTTTAAAATCATTTTATTACTTTTACTCTGAATTCATGCTAAAAAGGGTAACGGATAACTGACCTGGATTTGTCCTGCTCTTACGTAAAGCTTTTGTCTTATTTGCTCCTTCAGTGACACACGAGTCTCGCCAGAGTCGCTCTTCTCCTTCAAGGTCCACTTTCTGAAACCCACTAAAAGCACCGACTTGTTTTGCCCTGGATCTTAATGTGTGCGCTCCAGGTTTTTATACACAGCACTTTACACACAAACTTCACAATTTAAAACTGTAAAAAAAATGTGTGTTTCTTCTTGGACGTACAATAACATTCACATCTAGTTGGCGCCAAACGTTTGTCACAAAATACCAATAATTATGACCCACGCACCGCTGAAATTAATTATATTAATCATGTGTTTGACTCAGTCAGACCTAAATAAGTAAGAGTTAGAGTGCTGATAAGAAGTTTTCACCCCCTTTGATCCTTTGGGAAGGGGGCATTTATGCAATCAATTATTCTACTTTAAATATGTTTATACAATTATTTTTTATAGAAATCAGTATCATTTTGATATCAAAGGGGGTTTTTTTTGTCAAAAAAAGCCAAATATTGTTGACTATAATTTGTAAAAGCAATGAAAAAGCAGAAAACATTCAACGGGTGAATACTTTTTATCAGCACTGTGTGTGGAGCCATAACCCCAAAAAACTCTTCCACAAGAGGAACTGAATACAAATGCATGCCACACTTTTTAAATTTTTTTTATTTAATTGTAAACATTTTTTTTTTCTCTAAATGACATTTCTTTTTTTTTTCCACTTCAAAGTTGTGCACAACTTCACCGCCTGTATATATTACACAAATTCCTGCGAGACACATTGAAGTTCGTAGTTGTGATTCGTGGAAAACGTCTGTAAAAAGTCGAAACGTTTTCCGACAAACACAATAAGTCCGCAATAAGTCGACAAATATCCCACGATCGTATTTTTCTAGTCAGTCGTTCGCCTGAAACGAGCCTGATCACAAAAAGACGGCGGAGTACGTTTGAGAGCCGACATTTCACATCACAGCTGGCAGAGAACGACGAGAGAAATATTTGGATTCTTCACATGTAAACTCACAGGAAAAAAAAAAAAAAAACATGCACAAGTTGCTACATTGACGCTGCTGTGTTCGACAGTAAGAACGTGTGGAAATCATGTGGGCGAGGTGAGAGACTGACTCTTTAAAGACAAGCTGCAGGTGTTACAAATCCCACAAAAAGATAAGGCCTCTCCAGTTACCCAGTCCTTTAGGTACACATACATACAGAGGGTCAAGGGCAGCAGCTGTTTGTGCAGCGGTGGGGAGTTTCAGATCGAAGCTGCTGGTTGTGATTAATGTGTCGGTGAGGCCGGCGATTCCTAGAAGTTGAGGATATCTTCTAGGGAAGTGGGAAGGCAGCATGTAAAGATTCAAATCAAAGAGAACCTAAATGCGGTTCAGTGTCTCGGCGTTTAGTTTTTCAGAAGTATAAAAATGTTCCAGTATGTAAATTCAATGCTGAAAACGACTAATAAATTGTGGTGAGAAAAAAAAAAAAAAAAAAAAGCTACATTGGATTGATTATTTAGCCACAGTAAGCTTAGTTCAGTTCAGTTTCTCTCGTTAAAGGGAGCAGAAATACTTCTAACCATAGAAAGTTAAGCCATTTTTTAAACTAACGTTGCATTTAATTTAATTTAAATTCAAATTTGCTAGAATTATTTAGATTTTTACATGTGTTGCTGTAATTTTGACTTGTGCTTTCAGCCTTGGGACTTTCCCACTCTTTTTACTCTTCCTGCTAATTGCTAAGGAAATCACAAACTAACAACTTTTCTTTCCTTACAGTTGTGATTGAGTACAAAATATATTTTTACTAAAATGGAAAACATAGACTCCCTATGCCGACCTATACTGTCTCGTTAGCATCAGGCTAAAGAACACTAACTAGTTGTACTTCAAAAGTGCTGTTTTCAACATTTAGCAGCGACTAAGCTTCAAAAGCACTCCAAAATGTCAGGGATTGAACCTTTTGTTCTCTAAAAGTTTAGGTTTAAACTTTAAAGTTGACTCTTGAAAATTAGATGTATCTGTATTAAGAAAGGGGAAATAAAATAAAAAATAAAACTTGAGCTCTCCCACACTGTGCAAACTCTCAATATCCACCACAACTTTTGATCTCAAACTAAGGTACACGGACTATTTACTCACCGGTACCATTAAAACTTAAAGTAATACTTGAGCCATCCTTTATTTATTAAGTCACCTAAGAAATATTTGGCAACCCCGAGGGCACTCGCACTGCACAAAAAGTTAATTTCCATGTAGTGAGTTGATCCTTTGGTATGAAAAATAAATAAAACCAGACCGTGTCCTTACAGAAAGGTAACACAACCTGTTGTGACGCAGCAGATCACTGTGAACCACACCCCATCGATCTCCAGAACACGTTGACTTTCACAACAGTGAAAGGCAAAACATACTTCAAAGAAATGACGGGGCTTGGAAGGTTTACAAAAATATCCTTCATTTTCTCATGTGCAAGCCTGCATGACAAGCGTTTTTAAAAATGCTGTCAAAATACGAAACAGAGTGAAAACCAATTAAATGAAAATGGGTTTGAAGCGAGGACATCATTGTGACATCAGTGAAGAAATTAACGTAAAATGTTTAGGATTTGTTGTCTTTGATTCGGCCTTTTATAAAAACAAAAGGCAACTTGTTATTTCACAACACACTACTGAACATTTCTTCCGACTTGTTATTCTTTTCAGCACAAAGTTGAATTTAAACAATTCTTGGAAACGGGATCGGGACAAATCCAGCCGCAAGTTGCATTGGATTTGTCTTGGAGGTTGAAACTCAGAGGTGGGGACGGCGTCACGCCAGGTCTGACGGCTTTCTAGCTTCAACTCTGAATGCTTGTGGCGCTAATTACTTTTAGCAACTAATACTTGTTACTTCCAAATACAACAACAAAAGAAACAAACTTACAGACACGACCAAGAGTGGGCAACTATGAACTAGGCAACTGATCAGCTACATAGTTAAAAGAAAAACAAAACTGAGTTTCATTAGTTTCTGCTGAGGACATTGATTTTTTGTGACTAAAAATAATAATAATAAAAAAAAAAGTCCCACTTATTTTTGCTTGTGGACTGGTCTTTAAACATTAGACATTGTTTTAACATCTTCAAAAAAAAAATTATTTAAGAAAAATGTTTATTTCTTCATATGTGTAATTCCAGGGCTCACGACGCTTCTGGAGTATGTGTAGGAGTTTACGCATAGAACTGGGACATTGACTTATTTACTGCTGCGTCAGAGCACTTCGTGTCACGCTCGCGGTCCCTGAAGCTGAATGAGCATCGTCAGTACTCTGGACTCTGAAGGTCTCCGGGAAACATCTGGCTACGATCGTCCGCTGTGAGGGGCATGCGTCGAGCAGGAGTTAGCCTACCGACTCGTGTCGTTCCACACCAAGCTTAAAATGAAAGAAATACCCATAAACTGGTCCTGAAAGCACTGTGAGGGCTCAGCAACACACAACACGCTGTCTGTCTTCACTCCGGGCGGCACTTCTACACACAGCGTGCAGTGAGATCACGGGACCTCGCTGCACTGCGTCATGGGGATGTTCGCGTTGACGCAGGGTGTGCTCTCTCTCATGCTTTGAGAATAGATGTTCATGGCACTGGACAGCGTATATCGTCTTTCACCGTGTTTGTGCCAAACAGATGGCCTCTTTGTCTTCCCATAGTAGAACCACTTCCGGATTCTCCACAGGATTTTGTAGTTACAAAAGGTAGCCGCTATGGCCCGCCGGAAGCGTTTGTTCATGAAGCAGTAGACGATGGGGTTGACGCAGGACGAGGTGTAGGACAGCAGGTGGATGAAAGAGATGGGCGCCCCCGTCAGACGGTTCGCCGAGTTCTTGTCGAACGCCTTCCACGCGTTGACGACGTAGATGGGGGTCCAGCAGAGGAAGAAGAGAACGACGATGACCATGAGCATGTGGATGACGCGTTTATTGGCTACCAGCTCCTTTTGGCTGGAGTTTCGGGACGTCTCTGGTAACTCGCCGCTTCTGGTCCTCCTCATTCTCTTGCTCTCAGATGAGTTGCAGCCATTGCCGTTTGCTGGTTTGACGCTGCCGGTGCTGGCGTGGCGTTCTGGTGCGGACGAGCATGCGGAAAAACAAAGTAGCAGTTTCAGAGTGGACTCTTTACGCTACAGCAGGGACTTTTGGCTTTAGATTTCCCATTCTGCAATTTTCATTAATGGGTCTAAAACCGAATGAATTGGTTTGGTTTAGCAAAAAAATAAAATTGGTTGAAGTTCTTAGAATCGACTTAAGCTTACTTTGACTTGCAGATATTGTTTGTTTTTATCTCTGTGACGTACATTATTAGCATTGAGTGATAAATGACATAAAAATCCAGTTTGCAAGAACACTTCTGTTGTTTTTAAAGCAAACTTGTCATGCTCTTCTACTCCGCAACAATGCTAAAGTAGCATCTTGTACGTCTGTGGTCTCAGCTCTAATTAATTCAGTCATCCACACTGTAAAATGTTTTAATGTTTCTCAACATGCTGTAAAGCACTCAAAACACATTGTCGCGTGCTTCAAGGTAAACTAAAATGGCAACAAACAATAAAACATTAAAAACACATGTAATTGTTGCAGTCATGTCATACCACTGCTGGAGCTCTTCAGGGACTGCGCTCGCTTGATTCCCTTGTACAGCTTCAAGGAGATGCGTCCGTAGGCCGTCGCCATCATGATACCAGGAATCAGGAAAAGCACCAGCAGCAGCGCGATGTACCTACGATGACATTTCACCAGAATTACTGCACCGCAGTGAGCATTCGTTGGATTTAACTCAAGGCAGCACCAAATTACATTGTAGTAAGTTAAAGGTGGGCTGAATGATTGTTTCCCTGGGTGAGGATTCCTCACCGTTCCCTTAAATAAAGCAGAATTTCTTCAGATTTAATGGTTCCATGTGGCTAAAGGTACAAATAAAGGGTAATTTGTATCTCACTCAACATGAGCTAGCAAACAGAGTCTGATCTCTGTTCTTACTGCCAAGCTTTCGTGTCTGCTTAGGGGTTCCTGCACACGTATAAAAGTGATATAAAACTCATTCAAGCCAGGATTGTACCGGTGCATCCCCCTGCTATTTACACCCTGGGCAACTGCCCATATCACTTGTAACAAAACCCAACTCCCTGGACAAACCAAGCAGATATGCAGCCGTTTCAATCATGTTTTCTATTCGACGAGAAAACCACTCGGCAAAAAAGCCATTGTAAGCTAACCGCTTTGCGGTAATCGTGTAGCACAGATCTCCCCAATGAATACATTTGTATCTCACCAGGACTGCTCGAACACTGCGTTGGGCCATATCAGGCGACACATGTGTCCCGTGCTGTTGTCGAGGCGGGTGAAGGGAATCAGGGTGCTGGAAATCGGGTAGGGCAGCATCAAGATGGAGGACACCACCCAGGTGGAGGTGATGACCTTTTTGGCGTGGCTCCTCGTCTGCCACGCCATGGAAGCGAGGGGGCTGCAAATGGCATAGTAGCGCTCGATGGAGATGGCCACCAGGTTGAAGGTGGAAACGCTGACAGAGACGCCTGCGCAGAGAGGAAAACACACCAAAAGCTCTGTTTGACCATGAAGCGACATCCTCTCTCTCTCAGGTGTTAGTGTTTTACAGCAAATGCTTGGAATGACACCCCTAAATGAACTGCTTTTGTTACAGGACTGAAGAGATTAATGGTCATTTGCAGTGTCATGAAAAGCTACTGACGTAAACGGTTAATTTATACTATAATTGGATTCGTATTCAGCAGATCTGGCAGAACCTGACACTTGGTCACGCATAAAGTTAGTGCTGGTTTGATGTTTAAGTTTGTCAAAACAATGTTGGACTCGATGCTGAGTTTCCCTAGATATACGCTTTTTAAACTATTTCCAGCAACTAACTGAGTTTACTGTCCTGTTTGGTAACTAAGATCAATTAAAAATGTACGTGCGACTGAATTGAGACGATCTTTTTGTAAAGTGC
Organism: Poecilia latipinna; assembly: GCF_001443285.1. NCBI lineage: Eukaryota > Metazoa > Chordata > Actinopteri > Cyprinodontiformes > Poeciliidae > Poecilia > Poecilia latipinna. The sequence goes on along the minus strand of NW_015114274.1, from coordinate 110,903 downwards.
TTTGAGACGATATCCGTCATGAACTGGCGCTATATCAATAAACTGAATATTGTGTTGTGTTGCTTAATCCTGAAAATTAAATAACTACATTTCCTCCTTTGTCGGAACCACACTCTTAGATTCTTTCTGTGTTTATTGTTTATTACATAACTGAAACACATCGAATGCATTAATACCATGTCAGTTTTACAAATAAAACATATGAATGTCAAAGAGGTTTAAGCTAAGAATATAAATAAAAACAGCGGTTTGTCCTATGTTTAACCATTTTTTAAAAATGTATTCTGCAGAATA
>NW_015114274.1:106259-107240 GCF_001443285.1 Poecilia latipinna | reverse complement strand
AAACTAAAAAGACACATTTTGACACAACCAAACACATTTATGTTTTCTGTACCCCTACAGTTCATGCAAAGACAAATAAGTGCCATTAATGTGATCCGTTTTAACTCTCAGACTTTCTGTCTGTGAGTGTGTTGCTGCATCTGATCACACTGATCAGATGCAGCAACGGTGTGCTAAATATGATGTTTCATCATATTTAACATACCGTTGCCGTATCTGATCAGTGTGATCACCGTCCTTAGCAGTAACAACTCGATCTATAAATACATTTCAAATTACGGCTGGGCACAACCTGCAAGAGTGACACATAAGCAGATAAAAACATGGACGAATGATGCAGCAATCCCCGAGGACGGGCCTTTAATCTCCATGTACGGCTAAATAGAGCAACAGGAAGTGAGGAGAGGAATTAAAATCACATTTCCTCGTGTTTCTGTAATTGGATGAAAATGAAATATCTGCGTTCATTCAATGCATCATCTGTAATGACTGCACCTTGTTAGAAAGATCCCCACAGAGGTTTTCTGCAAGGCTCATGAAGACGTAATCCAGGTCATTTATCAGAATCACAGGCAAATTAAAGTCAAGGAAGAGGTTCGCATCCCTGAACGCACTAAATCATCTCTGTTTAGTCTGTCTCTGTAGGAAACGTCAAATCCCCGAATCAAAATAAATGGAAACTGTCTTGCACTGCCGTCTAATCTCCCTCTGAAAGTTCCCACGTTGTGTCACAAACCCAAACCTTAAAGTATCTCAGTTGGATTTTATTTTTGTGTTCTTTCACATATATAAATATGAATATATAAATAGAGAGTTGACTAATTGTGAAATGGAAGGAATATGATAAATGTTTTTTTTTTTTTAGATATTGTGGAGTTGTCGGACAAATGTATGCAGACAATCTAGTACGGATGCGCTGCCGGTGTTCTGCACTGTCCAAGCAGACACATATCTTATAATTAGAGCAACTATGCCTCTGTA
>NW_015114274.1:43280-102309 GCF_001443285.1 Poecilia latipinna | reverse complement strand
GTCATGTAAGCTACTTTAGTAAAACAAAAGAAATAAAAAGTGAATAGCATTGCTAACATTGTGGGAAACTTTACTCTTTGGAAGGGCTCTGTCACAATCTGTTGATCTGTTTGGCTCGGTTTCAAAGGTTTTTTTTTTTTTTTTTAGATATTGTGGAGTTGTCGGACAAATGTATGCAGACAATCTAGTACGGATGCGCTGCCGGTGTTCTGCACTGTCCAAGCAGACACATATCTTATAATTAGAGCAACTATGCCTCTGTAATGTCTGCAGCTGTCAGACAATGTGCAGCACGGGAGCAGGAAAAAAGCGCTTGCACTGACTGGGAAATGACATATCTTTCCTGCTAATGGAGTCAAGTGGACCTAATGTGGACTGCCAAAAAAAGGGAAAGGTCCAATAAACACAACCTTCATTTCTCAATGAATGAGTTTCTGCGTTGCATGCAACCCCAAAGGCTTATCTATCAGGACTTGACCTAAGACAAAGCAATGTGAGAGCATGAACCACAGAAAGCAATCCGAGAGATTTAAGCCGCAGCAGACAAAATCGGAGCTAGCGGATGAATTTCAATGACAGTCTGGCCACAGTATTAAAAGCCATCAGGAAAAACTATCTCTTGATTGCATTGCTAAACCCAACTAAACCGTTGGACCAAATTTGGACTCAGATGTCGAGCAATTTCCATATTGAAAGTAATACTCTCATTGTGGTTTTTGATCAAGATGGTTACAAACAAGCTTCAGGGCTTTGAGGACGTATTGACCCTGTTGCGGATTTCATCTGTTTTTGTTTTTGTATTTTGTCACGCTGAAATATTTTAGACATGGTGGTGGTAGTGTCATGGTTTTGCAAGGGAATAGTCAAAGTCTGCACTAAAATTCAGTTTTGGTGCTGTGTCATGAGCTTAAACCGGCTGTACAACATCTTAAGAATAATCCGAAACAGCTATGTAAAGAGTGAGCAAAATGTCTACCACAATGGGTGTAAAAGACGCTTTGACATTGATCACAAATGGTTGATAGTAGCTGTTGCTAACAAAGTTGGTACAATGAGTTTTGTCTGATGTTGAGATTGGTTTGCAGGAGAAATGAGGCACATATTTAAATACTTTAACTAGTCCAGAGTCACTTGTCATGCATCTCCCAGAAGGTTTAAAGGCGTATGTACGCACATATTCATGGTTCACGGTTTTAACAAGCACCCAAAGACTTGGACAAAACAAGTTACAGGACAAAGCTTCATTTTTATACAACACACATTATCTCCCGTCCAACTCTGAGGCTATATGCCTCAGAGTTGGACTATATTTGGTTGGAAAGTTTACATTTATGTCTTCCCGAAGGGCTGAAATGTAGGACAGCTAACGATGGTGAACGTTACGTCTGCGGTGTTTGTCTTTCTCGGCCGATAAACTGATTATATTTGACGTGTCCCTGTTGACTCACGGAGGCCGCTCGGATTGTCTTCTTTACCCAGCACTAAGTTATTTTCAGAGGCAGTGTTTTGACGACCTCCTCAGAATACAGGGAAGACAGAGAAAATGTCCAGTGAGGGCTGGCGTCTGGTATGATCGCTGCTTCAGAGCCCTCAGTCACATCAGAAGTGATTAGAGTTGTTACTCCCATTTGCACTTGACCGGAAAGGTAATTTGTGTGTGTTTCACACACAAAGAACGAACTTGTGAGATTAATTTTGGCAGGGGGAACAGGACACCTTCTCCAACCTAAGCTGATAGGAATCATCTTCCCACTGGTTTTTGTGGCAGTCAGTTTTCATCCTTTCTCATACAGATTATTAGGCGAGACCTAAATTGAAATTCAAAAGGCTTGTGGCTGGAAAAATATAAATTTATCCTTTCTGGACAAAAAAAAGGCCTCCTCTGACCTGGATGAACTGTTTTTAGCTCAAGCTCATTAAATCTCCAGGCGAATTTGGACATGCAGGGAAATGAACCTTGCAAGAACGTCTCAGATGACTTCAATTATCTAATAAGCAATTACCATCACAACAAAAAACTACAATTAACTCACCATAGAGACATAGTTGGATTATATTGCATCCAGCGTTAGGGGGATCAGTCGCAATTAAGATCTTTCACGCATTATACTGCTAAAAAAGTATAAAAGTACTAACTCCTCATTGGATTTAGATGTTCCAGTCAAATGGACAACAATGCACAAGATGTAGAATAAAGGATCTAATGATGGGAAGATTGGCTCTTGCGGCACGACTTCTAAAGAGCCAGCCTTTAACTTGTTGCCATCTCATATTTTTTGCTCAACTTGGAAACGCGAATGTTTTGTATGTAACGTTACAACTGGTGTCGTAAGGTTAATTATGTAAATATGAGTGTGCAGATGCCTGTCGCTGATTGGCTCCTGAAGACTGAGGAGACTCCGGATTGGTGGCCTGCCAGAGGTGGACATCCTGCATCCATCCCGCGCTCATCCCAACTGGCCACACTGCTTGTCTTTGTTAAAGACCTTGTAAAAGTTCTTGAAGGAGTTTGCAGGAGTGAGCGGACGTTTATTTTTGTCTAAGTTTAGATTTATTTAAGGAGGCAAGTTTCTGTAATTTGGTTATTTACTTTCGAATAGCTAAGTTCTGGTTAACATTAAGATAGTTGCTATATTCGGCTCTTCTGATTCACTACACGGCTGGTCACTAAAAGGTACCCGATCGTGCAGACTGCTGCTAAAAATATCTATAAAAAATGGGTTACTATCAAGAGCTCAGTGAATTCAGCTGTGGTACCAGGAGGCTACAAGTAGAATAAATCAATTTGTTGAAATTTCCTTGATGCTAGACCACATTCAATCACTGAACGTGGCAGTTCATAGAGTGCCTTAGTCGCGGATTGTCTTCTGAGTAAACAGCTACTGACCTCCAAACTTTGTGAATTTCAGAATAATTTACAGAGCTCATAGAGAGCTTCTTGGAATGGATTTCCAAGGCACCAAGTTCAATACAAAGCATAGGATGCAGAGGGGTAAAGCAGCCCTCCACTGGACTCTGGTATCCCAATGGACGAGTATGGACCAATGGATTTTTATGGGCACTGCCTGACTGCATTGTGTCAAGTAGAGGATGAATTATGACGGCTGTATTTTGTCAATGTGCACAAAAGGGCTCAAAGCAAGTTCCATCTTGACTGGAATGAATAGAGTCTTGATGTCAACACCATGGAGCACATTGAGAATAATCTCAGGTCTTCTGGTTCTGGTCTACTCAACACCCCCAGAACCAGAACCAAACAAGGAGAAGCAGCATCCAGTTTCTATCAGTGACGTGCGGTCAGGGGAGGCAGGTGAGGTCATCATGGAAAAATAATATATAATAATAAAACCATTTATATTGTTATTTTCACCCTGTGGTTTGTATCTATTTTTTACTTAGCTTAACCAATTCTGATGATTTTTTCTTCAAAATCTCTGGATTTTCGCATTTTCCCATTCAAATGCTCAGAAGCGAAGCTGGTGAGGCAGCAGCGAGCTGAGCCTCACCTGGGATTGCGCAACCTCTCACTGGCTGCCATTCTGTGGGAGCATGTTCGTCCTGTCTGTACGCCGGCAATAAAATGGCTAAAAAACATTTAATATATGGACTGATTTTCCATAATTTAGCTTATGTATATAATGTACAGTGTTTTTTTTTGTCACCAACTGTGTGTGTATCGTGTTTTGTGTGCGGAGGAGCGATCAGAAACGGCAGATAACAGACTCCAGGGGAGGCAGGCAGTTCTCTTGCCTCATGGCAGGGGGCGCTCATGATCCCAGATATTGTGACTGCACAACTGCAGAGTAAGACACAGTGAGCTAGCCATGGAGCTAGCCATACAGTAAATAAGTAAAGTACAGCGATATATTTGTTTTCTCCTCTCTTCCGACGTCAACATGAAAGACTACATTTCTACACTTAAACAGTTTTCTAAAGTAGATTTTCAGTTGAAGCAGGAGATAATAACTAAAGGAAGACCAACACCGGAGCTGAAGGTTTTGCTTCGAGACAGTTTGATGATTCTTAAACGAGTAGAAAAGACATGCCGAGGATAGACTTGGCTTGGATGAACGGATATTTTTGTGCAGAATTAGCGGTGCATGGATTTCATTGATAGATAAAGGTAAGACAGCAATAAGATCTTTTTTTTTTTTTAATGTGCGTTTTTTGGGCTACAGTTTGTATGTCTAAATAATTCAGTAAAGTAGAAGCCATTTTAACAAAAATAGTGAGTAATCTACCACAGCATTATTTATTAATTAAACATTAAGCCTAAAACGTACTACAACAACATACTAAATGTTCTGTTCTGTGTGCAAAATTCTTGAATGTTTTTTGGTGTTAAATCCTAAAACATGAAGTGGCATTGTTGTCAGTTGCTATGGCAACGAGTCTGCGTAGGTTAACGAATACAGATAACTTTGCTGTGGATCATAGCACGAAATCAATATCTACATTTCTAAGTTTCACTGAGTTAACGCGGCTATGGATGACATGTAAATGATTAGTCTTTTTGGTCATAAGTCAGTGCCTCACCAGCAATGAACCTCACCGCACATCACTGGTTTCTATGTACCTCAAATCTGGAAGAAAGTCGAAACACTGAGTTTCGACTGTTGAGAGTTGCCTTTTGTTAGTAGGAGGTCAGACACTGATCAGCTGTGTATTTTCTTGATGACTGGAATTTCACCATATGTAATCTGTGTTGCTTGTGTCATAGTTGGACTATGAACTGCCTTGTTGCTGAAATGTGCTGTACAAATAAACTTGACTTGACTAAACTAGATGACCAGACTCAGTTCATCTCGTTCCAAAAACTCCAGTCCACCTTCTCACATCTGTACGTACCCATGAAGTACATGACCATCTTGCACATGCCGAGGCCAAAGATGAAATCCTTCATGACGTTGGGGATTAAGGTGAAGGGGATGCACACCAGGGAGACCAGGAGGTCGCTCACTGCCAGGGACAGCAGGAACAGATTGGTGATGGTCTTCTGCCACTGTCTTCGTCCTACCGGCAGCAGGACGATGATGATGATGCTGTTGCCTATGAGGCTGAGGAGGAAGATGATGCTGTACAGGACGATCCGGACGGGCTGGGAGATGTCTAAGAAGGAAACACGTGTTAAAGTCTTTGTTTTCTTTAAATTGGACCATGACAATGTGGATTCTGGAAAGAAGCTCTCAGACTGCAGGAATGCTATGTGGGCTTCTGATAACGACAAGTCAGTTTACTTTCCCATCGGTCGATATTTCTGCATTAAAAATCATTTTTATAATCATTTTTAACACCTTCTGTCCAGCAGTGTGGCGCTCAGAATTATTGTCAACAAATTTACTTTTACATGCGTGTCATGCCATGATGCTCCACTTGAGAAACATATGAAACTTTGTTAGAAATTGCTTTGGGTTAATTATTTCAAATGTAATGGACACAGAGACAAAACGAGAAATGGACGGTGAAGAGATTTGAAGGGAAAGAACGAGATAGGAGAGAAGGAGCCATAGAGAGGACACAAGTCAACACCTGCCTCTAAGCCTGCGGAAATAGAAAACACAAAAACCAAGAAACCACAACAACAAACAACATGCACACAATAACAGCTGCAATCGCCTTGGAAAGTGCGCAGTACGTCGTCATACGAGGTGTATTTAGTGGCAACTGAGAGTGCATCTGACAAAAACCGGAGTCTAAACAGAGATTGGACCAGTCATATTAAAATTTCTCCCTCCATGTTAATGAACGGTTTATCGCTACAAAACGTGTAGAATCAGACAATCACTTAAATAGAACATGAAGTCAGCTAAAAGTTGGATTGTGCAGAACGACAATGACCTGAAGTACAGCAGAAAGTCCATGTCTGACTGGATCACATGAAAGAATATTCTGGAAACATAAATACAAACGGAGAAACTGGTTTTTTTTATGGCCCTCAAGGTTGTTGATCGTTGGAAACCCTTTGATGTGGCTGTAATAAATAATTGTAAAAAAATATCTACAAATAGAGTGCCAAACATCTGCAACCAGACACTATCAGTTGTCTCTGAAATGTTTTTAATTACTTCTTGAATAGGTTCCCCCCCCCCTCATAATAAATAAAACCATCATTCCAAACCTGCTTTTAAACATTTTCTGATACTATTTGAGTGCTAATCTGAAGCATTTCAGTAAGAAAAGTTGAATCAGAAATGAAAAAAAATTTTTTTTTAAATACTGTGACTTTCACGTAATTTAATTACTGAAAACGATGATCTTTTTCAGTGGCATTCTGAGATGCACCTGCATGTTGTGAGGCTACTATCCCACCTGTCACCATTTGGAGCTTTCTGCCCATTTGGGCCACATCTAAGTTCCGCTCTGGGTCTTCTGTCCTTTTACACTCTGTGTGTATTTTCAAAGTCATTTGCCTCCCTTAAGGAAACATCACTCTAATATTTATATAAAAATGTGACTCATGTGCAGCCCCGCTGATGCTCAGCGTGCGCATTTTTATGAGTCGGTGCATCACTTCGGGCTGTGGTAGCCTTCCAGGGTTTTATTTGCAAAAATGTTCCAAACTGGAGCTTTTTACGTCCCAGTTTTTTATTTATTTATTTTTTTATTTTCCCGCAAAGTGCACAAATTCAGTTTGTGCTCACTTGACCGTGCAGGACCAGCGAGCGCTGACTGCATTAGCTTTTGTGGAGGACCTGAGCCGTGCGCGTAATGCGCAATGACGCAAGAAAAAATGCCCCAAGCGGTCGCCTTTCCTCCCCGCTCGTTTCTTTCTTACTTTCTTTCTTTTTTTATTTTTTATTTTTTGCCACAATCTGGAGTTCAAAAGACTATTTTAGGTAAATCGAGAAATCTTCACAGACATGTTATATCGATATACTGGTTTACTTTACCGTTAGAGTCTGGAGAGGGGCCCCGTCTTGGCTCGTAATCCGAAATATTGATCCCGAAGCGGCTCAAGACATTGTTCAGATCTGTTGAATTAATCAGGAAGTCATAGGTCGTGATAGTCTCCATTTCGCCTTCTCTCCTCTGTGTGTGAGCTCAGGTCAAATCTGTCTGAAGCTCAGCAGCGGTCATGCTCTTTCATAAGAGAGAGCGAGAGAAAAAGAGAGAGAGAGAGAATGCGCGCATGGATCTCGAACTTTAAATATCCATTCACAAAGCAAAAGCAACGAGTGAAGGAAAAAGCAGCTCTCACTGCTGCGCTCCTCTGTTGTTGACAGCATGCGGAGAGAGATCGTCAGCCCGCCTATATGACCAGCAAACCCTCCTCCCTTCCAAAGAAAGCTGGCAAACAAATCCCAATCAGAGCTGAAGAGTTTGATTACAAACATCATTTGTATCCCTGGCAATATTGAAAGTGCTTCTCACCCTCTGCACGGGCATGCTGCTGCAGGCTGTGGCATTTTCTTGAGAACGGGCGTGAAAGTGTAAACGTTCTGATGCGTGGATAGACAGACAGGCTGTCATCAGCCATTAAGTTAGGCGTTCAAAAGGCGATGATTATTGTTGTGCTAAAAAGAGAAAGCCAAAAATGCATTTAAAAAAAATCAGTATTTACAAGCCCTCTGTTGTTGTTGTTGTACCAAACAGATTAAATGAGTGGCTTTTTAGAACTCATTTCCAAGGAGTTGATAATAGATGGTTAGGACTCATAGAATGACAAGATAGCAGGTAAAACAGGCTGGTCCAGGCTTAGTTTCACAGCTCAGTTTTACATTTCTTTGAATCAGAGTACTTAAGAAAACGATAAGTAGATTATTTTCTGATGTTATAAACTTGTCCTTACTGTATAATCGCTTCTTACTTTTGTTATGTTGTCGCTTTTGTGAATTTGCATGCTTCCATTTGCCTTTCACTTGACTTGACTGCTGGCACACTGGACAGTATAATATATTTCTATTTTAATCAAGTCTAGTGTTACATTTGGCTTGATTTGTGTTCTGCTGCATCTTATTCTTTGTGATTTATTGGATTTGTAAGGTGTATTTTTGGCAGCAAAACAGAATCAAGTTGCTCCATAACCCAGAGGTCATGGCAACAATTTCCCAAAACTTTATTCATGTCTTTTAGTTTAAAAGACATACCACGTGGCTGAAGTAATCATGTGTTTGACCTGACTTGTTATCTGCGTTTTATCTCATCTTTCTGATTACAAAGCTAAGATAAGAAAAGAAAACGTGAATGTTGGGAAATATTTGTCTAAACATTCTCTTAAGAAAAGATTTGTTAGAGGTATAGCGTTCAATGTAAACTTCACAAATCGTTCAAACCTTTAGGAATGTTCACTAAAAGGTTTCGTAAAGATTAATTGCAGCTTCCATTACATATAAAGAATTCCCTAAAGGTGAGTTGTGCATTTGACACTGCCTAAATATTTTATTAAAGTTAGCTTGAACTGTTATTATCTTTTCAGACAACCTTTGAAGGTTACATTCGGCAATGGGAGAAAAGTTTGCTGCGTTTTTATTCAGTCGGAACCAAAGTATCAGGTGTTTGTTTCTCGCGCACCGACCTTGGTTGCTAAGTAACCCCCGTGGTGCTGCTGCGGCTGCTGCTTGAGGGATGCTGAGAGTTTAGCCGCAGCATCTCTTGAAAGCGGGCCGTGTGAGGTGTCCAGGTGAAACCGGAGGATGGACGAAGGCACCGAGTTATCCCTGAGCATCGCCCATATCGTCCAGCGTCTCAAAGGAAGCCATTTACACTCTCAGATAGAGAGGCAAGCTAAAGTGAGTCAGTTAGCATGCGGCTAACGATGCGGAGCTAGCTGTTGCTGTATGGTGCAGTGTTTCAGTAATAAGCAGTTTTTTCCCCTCTTTCTTGTTCAGCTTCATTGTAAACTATGAAACTCTTTTTAGGACTGTTTACATCGTCCTGAGATAAAATTGGAGTCGCTAAAGGAAGACGTGCGGAGTTTTCTGAAAACATCAGGTAGGCTGAGGTCTATTTTGCTACCTGCTGCCACGCCACAGCACGCCTTTAATATAAGAGCGACAGAAAGATGAATATCCGGATGTGTTTCTCTGTTTAGGTTGGGAGAAAAAGCTGCAGAATGCCATCTACAGAGAACTTCACATGTAAGTCAAATATACATGAAGCTCTTTTCCCAAACAGCTGCCAGGATCCAGTTAGGACTTAGGTTGCAGTCAGGTTCTTGGTGACGGCCAGGAAGATCTTTTCCTCCATCATCCACGACATGGAACTATTTTCAATATTTTGAGCTTCTTTAACAACAAACACTTGTTGTTGAGAATGTTTTGGCTTATTCTCCATCAACATATCTGACTCTGTTTAGGTCATCCCCATCTTCTAATACTGGTTCCCTGTTCTGTTTTATAGCTTTTTTTTTGCACAGAGAGAGGGTTCTGATATATTCAGACCTGAATGAAATGTATTTCAGATCTGAATAATTGGGAAAAGGAAAAAGGAAAAAAAATAGGATGTGTACATCTTTATTTGTATTTGTTTATTTGTTTTGTTGCCTGTAAGATCCATCCATCCTGTTGTTTTTCCATATTTAAGTAAATATCTGGAATATCTGCAGTGATTTATGTCTGGAAAAGAAAACAAACAAACAAACAAAAAAAAAGGCGTGATCTGGGAGTGAGATCTATAGAGTTAAAATCCATTGTTACAAAGGTGGACATAAATCTAATGTAATGTAATCAAAATGCAGTTTTAACAGTTTTTTATTTCATTCAAGTATAAATCTGTGTTTTAAAAGCTGCAGTAAATTAACCAGATTTCACTCTTTTACACCTGTGTTGTTCAGATAAAGCTTTTTAATCATTTGCTGCCACTCTTTTCAGATATACAAAAATATGATTGTATTATATTCATACACTTCACTGTTAAGTTTATGTCATAGTGTTTAGGAGACAGTTTCTCATCTATATATTCTTATTTTAATTGCCTTTGAATTGTTCATATTTTACCTTTTTTTTATCTGGTATACAACTTCAGGCTAACTGGCTAAAACTAATAAATTTCTCTGATGTATGTGTCTTGCACCTCCCCTCATGTAGGATGTATGGTGTTTAATGCACTGAGTCCTTGAGTCATTCAGCATGCCCTGAGCAGGCTTAGTGAAACACTTAGTGCATCTGGTGGAGATTTGTTCTGAGTCATCTAAGCTCTGATCAGGAGGGGGAGGGAGGAGCATTTTTTACTTTAAAAAAATTCTCTGTTTGATGAATTCTCTCTATTTCTGAATAGTGCTCCATTTGCATCAAATCATCAGAGCTGTCAGTCTTTCTCGCAGTCGACGTTTTGTCACACTGCTGCGTCTTTCCCTGTTGCAGCCAGCTGCCTCCGAGCCATCCCACGGCTCCGCTGGAGCATCTTAAAGAGCCGCTGGCCTACATGCGTAAAGCTCAGGTCAGTGCGTCTCCTCTCGTCTCCGTCACTCCTTTGAGCCCCCGTCTTCCTCTCGTTCCCTTTGTCTTTTTCGTCTGCCAATCCTCAGAGATGTAAACCCCCGTTTTTTTCGTGTCACACGTGTGCCGCATGTGTGCGCGCAGGCCAGCTGGGAGAAGCGCATCCTGAAAAGCCTGAACAGCATGAGCACGGAGCTCGGAGTGCCTCTGGCCCGTAAGGTAGGGGGAAAAAAACCGCGGCCCGTCACAGGTAATACCGCTAAACCGCAGAGACTTCTCCAGTGGAAAGGCTGTCGTAACGCTGTATTTGTTTTCGCCAGATGGTAACCAGGCTGTCGTTTTTTTATTTTTTTATCTCTGTGTTCCTTTTCGTGCACACAACTGTATTTAAACATAGCAGAGATCTCTGTTCTGCAGGCCGCATGTTGTTTGTTTTGTAAAGACCCCCCCCTGTTCCCTCTCCTGCTCCCGCAGAGGCCCGGAGCCGAGCAGAAGGAGCTCATCAACAAGTGGAACGAGATGGGCACGGATGAACCAGGTCTGCAGACATTACCCAGGGTTTTTGGCCCCTGCAGTCACCTGCCTGCTATGACAGATTGGTGTTGATGTGTATGCATGGGCTGGTGCATTTAGCATCAGCTTAACAACTTGCCATGTTGCTCTGAACCAGCTCTACCACTTCTGTGTTTGCTTTGCGAGCTATATTTATCCAGCCAAGGATAAAGAGGAATGCGTCCATCGATTGTGACTCTTATTCAGACGTCAGAAACGCCTTAGGAAAAGTTCAGTGTCTTGCAAAAGTAAAACAGATTAATTCAATGTTTTCAATAAATACAAACTACAAACCTCAAAGTTTTCAGTGGGATTTTAGGTGACAGGTCAACACAAAGCGATGAACAGTGATTAAGTAAAAAAAAAAAACATCCAGGGTGTCTGTGCAAGTGTTCAAAGTCTTAAATTAATGTATCTGAAGTTAAAGCCTTAATATGTCTTAAATTAATTAAAAAATGCAGATGTGAGCCTTAAATAAGTCAATCGCAGATCTTAAATTTTGTTGCGGCAGAATTTAATGTCGTATATTTTATACAGTTTCTTTTCTGTCAAGGAAACGTTGAGTCACACACAGACGTCTTCATTTTGTTCTGTGACTCAAGGCGGTTGTGGCTAACCAGCTGCCCCTAACCGCTGGTTACCCACCTGGTAGCCACTGGTAGCTAGCTAGCTCACTTTGTTTGCATCCATCATGGGCAAACTGTAAATTTATCACCATTTTTTTGATATGTCTCTACCGGATGTGAATAGCTAGAGACACCAAATTTTACCCGTTTTTTAAAGATCTTGCTGCCTATTCTCAATTGTATTTGTCTCTGGGCTTTGACTGGGCCATTCTAGCACATGGATATGCTTTGATCTGGACTATTTCATTGTAGCTGTCTATCTCACTCAGCCTCTAGTCTTTCTGGGCTTATTTCCTTGGTCTTCTCAATGCCGTTTGTTCACTAACGTTCTCCAAAAACCTTCACGGAACAGTTAGGATTAAGCTGAAATTACTCATGACCGGAATCATAAAAAATCAATTGCAAAACCTGATCAAATGTTCTGAGGTTTTATTTGTAATGTGAAAAAAGTTCAGAGGTTGTGAACACTTCCGGAAGACAGTGTACTTTGTTGTTAAATTTCAGATTTATTAGCTCTTTCCCTCCCCCTTTTTGCTCGAAGCCAGCCCGTTTCCATGAGCAGGCCAATCTTTTAGTCCTAACAGTGCTATCACAGCTCAGGGACATCTAATAACATTTAGGATGTCCCCCTTCTCTGGCTGTAAACATTGTGGACTGCGAGTATAGAAGCTGTCCAGACCTCTTGCACGGAGTTGCGATAAAGGCTGCGACACCCTGCTTCCATCCCAGAAGTTAAGCCCCGTCCTTCCCTGTTCCGCCAATGAATTTACAATCGTGTCGTCACAATGGAAGCACTCTTCCTCTGACCTCAGAATCTAAAGCAGTCGTTTCTGTGTTTGTTGCAGGCTTAAATCGCTTCAGGCCCGTTTATGCACCCAAAGACTTTCTCGAGGTAATCGCATTTCTTGCTGCTGATGATTTGTTTTTTGTCATGTTGAAAATTTGGAGATGTACCTTTTCGCTTTATTGCCATCATCTCAGGTGTTGATCAGTTTGCGGAACCCCAACCATGACAGCTGCGAGGACGTCAGCGCCCGGAGCCACTGGGGGCTCATTCAGGTTCCCCTCAACATCCGAGATATTCCACAGCTGGTATATATCACATTCTTATATGTTTCTAATGATTTTGTTTTTTTTACACAATATTACATTTTTTAATGAACAAATAAGAAGAAAAAGTATCCGTGTTCCACCAGAGAGTTTTTGATCATCCTGTAGCCCTTGCCAGTTCTGGTGACTGTGACGACCCTGATGGTTGATTTCAGTTGAACCATTACTGTGTCGATTTGGCCTTAAGTTTTAGATTTCCAGCCATGTCGCCATCCTTTGCTTGACCCCAGGGCCACCTGAAGGGTTTGTTAGTGTTGTCTGGTCAAAGCACGCAGCTTAAAGTCCCAGTAGAAGCACCACTTCACGATTGTACTTGTAATGGTATGGCAGAAAAGACCAGTTTCCTTTCATGTGGATAACATCCTCTAACAGTGTTTTCACACCTGATAATCTGGTAGTCTTAGTTCGATTGGGGACCAAAATTGCAACATTTGTTACATTTTCATCTGGTGCAGCTCGCTTTCACACTGCACCGTGTCAAAGGATCCGATCCCTCTGAAGAACCTTTTCACCCCCTTGCCTGTCTGTGGTGGCGCTGAATCAAGAACGAAGAAGGCATGAGCACAACTTCTTTCTTCACTCATGTGAAGGTTGTAGATTCAGTTCCTGCTTCTTCCTGTCATGTGTCTGAAGTGCTTTGACCAGTCAATATTACTGAAAAGGTGCTGGATAAATTTATCATGAATGACCAGTTAACATTTCCTTGACACTCCAGTCAACTTAAAAAAAAAAAGTCATTTGTTGTTATGTGAGATGGATGGTCTTGGTAACCGATCAGTCTGAATGCCTGAGGGCTGTTAGAAAAATATTTTAAGAAAAGTCAGTGGGTGTTAAGTTTGCCTCTTTGACTTTGAGTTGAGTACAACAATTTGCTCAAGAGCAAAACACTATGAAATCTTAGAGGCTCACTGAACATGATTGGTTGAGCCTTCCGACTACTTAGGGCCGTTTTCACTACTGAATTAAAACTAAAACTGAATCCTAAACACCACTTGGTCTCTTTTCCGTGCAGAGTTGATTTTCCTTTTAAAAAAGAACTGAAGTTGAACCACTTTACTTACTACAAATAGAGGAAATTAGAACCTTTGCCTTGTGTCTGCAAGCTAACAGATTCATTAAGCAGGCTGGCGGCCACCCAAGAAGTCAGAATAACATTCTCCCTGCCTCGGATTAATGAGAACAAAGAAGCAGCAGGAGTCCACTTTTGCTATTGGGTTTCTCCGAATTAATTTTGAATACTCAGTAGCATTTGCTTGTCTAAAATGTAAGAGTAAATGATGAAATTTGGGGATAAAAAGGCACTGACTGAACTACAAATGCATTTTGGCACGATTAAATTAATTGATTAAATAATGTCGGAAACTGCTTTTTTTCCCCTCTTTTCTGCTCACAGAGGCAGGCCTACACGGAGCTGAACCTGAGCTCCGGCCAGCTGGGGATTGACGACCTCGCACACGTCCACCCAGGTATTTACAGGAAGCAAAAAGATTCACGTCTGCCCGATGAATCCACGACGAACAAACGTTTTTCACGCGACAGCAGTTCAATCAGTTGCATGACAGCGGGGAAGCTTTCCCTCTCATCGCTCAGTAGCTTATAAGAAGCAGGCACAGAAATCCTTCTTGTTGTGATTAAATACGCGTGTTTTTCCACTGAACAGCTTGGCACACCCACCAGTAAACCCCACCGGCCGTATATCACTGTGGGCTGCTGTGTTAGCTGTCTGGGATTTCTCAAATAGTATCTTCATGAAGTCCAGATATTGACATTGTTCCAGTTTGTCGTTCATGCCTTAAATAGAATGGCCTCCGCTGTCTGTGTGTTTGTAAGTCAGACCGATAATGGTGCTGATCTAATCTGTTCTGCTCTCTCCTTCCTCTAGACCTGTTTGAAAATGACTATGTTCAGATCGGCAAAAAAGGTTAGCGTACACGTGTGTGTGTGTGCTTTTTTTGATTGGTTTTGTTTTGTTATGCAGCCCGAATTTATTGATGTGTGTTAAATATTTACAGTTTTAAACACTCCGTTAGAAATTCAGAATTGTTGTTCATTGGTATCAGCTGAACTCATAGCTTCTAGTCTGGAAAATATTGGGATTTCCAGACCTTATCCGTTATACCATTGCTTAAAGTGTTGCGTGTGCCATTCCTTTCTTCAGTTCTTCCTTATTTGTTTACTTGCTTTCTTCTTCGTACCTTTTCTTCCTCAATCCCCCGTGTCCTTTCTTCCCTTTCTTTCTCTCTGTCCATTACATCTTTCCATCCATGCGCCTTCCCACAGCAGCATGTGCCATTAATTCATTGTAGACTCTTGGCCAATCCTTGAGTTTTAGTTTCAGTTTTTATGCCTGAATGACTAAAGTATGAGGGCTAGGTGGTGTAACATAGAAAAATAAATCCTTTCTGTGAAAATGGTCCAAAACTCGACTAGAAACGATTGACGGAGAAAAGTCTCATAAAACCTCTGAAAGGACCATCTAAAAGGTTACAGAAAGTTTTGTTGGAAGGAGCAAATTCTCCTTCCAGTTGAGTCTGTTTCATAGGTCTTCCTAAACAACTCAAGGAAAACTCCAATAATACCCATTACATGTCATATACACACATAGAAACTGAAAATATACATTTTTATGGCAGGAACAAGTCCCCTACTTCTCTCGCTGACAGATCTTTTTCTCAGGTTCCATAATCAGTAAGAGCAACACTCAAAGCCATGCCGTGAAGCCAGTGTAAACACAAAGCTTAATATGGACACCAATCAAGCATCAATAGCCTTAAAAACACAGGCTGTGCTTTTTATATACAGCGCCACACACCCTCCGCTTGCTGCTTCAGCCTCAGTTGGCTTTGTTTTGACTTCTGGGCTGCGGCCTCTATTCCAGGCCAAGTGTTAAGTGCCTTCAAACTGGAAATTTAGGGGGCCGAGGAGCGTGTTAGTTTACGCTACAACTGGCCTGCACCTTAAGCTGAGGGATGTGTGTTTTGGGCTACTGTCACAGCCTAGATTTAGGATAAGAGTGAGCAAGCTGAAGAGTTATTAAAATGTGCCTGAGGGGCTCTAGAAAGTTGTGCAACTATCACAATTATATGAAGATCTTGATTTCTGGTGTTTATGCTCTTGCAGGCTGTGAAATAGTAAAAGCCCACAAGCCTGATTTAACATGTACAGATGTTCGTTTTCCCATCTGCGCTGCTGGAGGGCCGTGAGCAAGTCAAACAGGAACCGCTTTCTGTTGACTTTAAAGTGAGACTGTGTTGTGTTCATGTGGCAGCGATAACAAGCTAAACTGTCGGAGTGGAGTGGCGTTCAAGCACAGGACGTTGGCAAACCAACAGCAGCACGCCAACGGATTCACACCGCTTAAATATTTCACATTTACTCACGTTACAGCTGCAAACTTAAATGTTACTTATTTAGATTTTTCTTGAGTTGGAACAATACAAAGTTGCACACAACTGGAAAGTGGACAAAAAAAACACAAAATCTTATGAAGTATTTTTGGTGTAGTTTCTAGTGGAAATATCCTTGTACACTTGAAATAAGACAAAGCTAACTTGCGAGTAACTATTCAGCAAGATATAGTGAAAAATGTTTTAATATTGATGAAAATGTTCTAGTTATAAGTGAAACAAACTGCCAGGAGGTGGAGAGTGGATCCATCGTCTACTGGAGCATGCCAAAAGATTCACAGCTTTGATTGCAGTCAAATGTAGCTCTATAAGAAATGTGTAATACTGTGTTTGTAAAAATGTGAAACGTTTTAGGAGGTTTTCATTTAAGCATTAACTTATCGACGCAAAGAGTTGATAAGTTCCTGTCTTGGTTTTTTTTTTTTTTTTTTTTTTGCGTTCCTGCTGATTTTCGATTGCGTTCTGTGTAGTTGTGGTGGAGCAGGACAGCGCGGCGGCCCAGCAGTACAGCAGGCGGGGCTGCCCCACCGGGCTCCGGGCGGCCCTGTGGGCCCTCATCCTGAACTCCACCAACCAGCTGCAGGTACGGCAGCAGATGCACAGACACTCAAGTTCACGGGTCACTTGCACAACCGCCCCGCTTCCCAAGCTGTTTCCCGACAACTCGAATTCTTCTCAGCTGCTTCTGTTTCCCTCTTTTTTTTTTTTTCCCCATTAGATTTTTGTCTGAATCTCCAGTTGGATACATTAACTTCAAGTTAAAAACCAACATATAAACACCAGCTGACCGATAAATTCGAGATAATCTGTGCGTTTGCTGCCGTGGTGTTTATTATAACTGGCCTCGGCTTGTCCCGTGTGTACAAATGTTAGGATAATCAAATGCTTTCGCTCAGTTTAGCCTAAACAGTTCTGCTTGTCTGCCTGTGTGGCAAAACACCAGAGGCCAGGGTAACCTGCTGGGGCCCGGTTTGGAGAATACTGCATGAGATCGGAGGCCTGATTGGGTCAGAGCTCTGGAGCGCAAAGCACATCAAAGAGGGTCGCAAACGTTGCTCGGTGTGTGTAAAAAAGCCAAAAAAACAAACAAAAAAAAGGCCATCTTTTCGGGCACAGATTTTTAAAAAGTGTGAATGTTACTTCCAGTCAAAAGAAACGTTTTGCTAAAATTAAAAAATCATGTTTAACCTAAATCTAGGGTATGAATAAATACGCCACTTGACTGAATTGTTACTGAAACTGAATTACATTTTCATAAAAAAAAAAGAAAAGATCACTTAACCCTGGTCCAAAATCATCTCATGACCACTGTTTAGCACAGTGGAGGATCTATGATGACGTGGGCTCGTTTCTCTTCTGAATGGTCGGCTGGCGTCATCAGATTACCTGGCAGCACGAACTATAGCGAATACCTCGGAAATTTAAGTGAATAATAAATCGGGTTATGTCAGGAAGCGGAAAGTCAATCGTCATTGATTCTTTAGGACGGATAACGATCCAAAACCAAACTGACTAATTCAAAGCAAAAACAGTTCATAAGACTCTAAATCAAGCTGGCAGAAAACCAGTGGGGAGATCCGAAGAGAAAAGAGCACAGCAAAAGATGGAAGGAGCTGAAAGGATTGCACTAACAAGATCCTCAAAACTGATCAACAATACCACTACTAAATTTAAAAGAAAAGTAATCTCAACATTTAATTTCTTTTTTTTGTGGATTGGCAACTGATGGGACTGTCTGGTATTTTAGCAGAAATCTTTTCAAACTTTGTCGTTAATGCGGTCCACAGTACCAGTTCCAGTTGTTCCAGTTTCCTCCCTCAGCTCTCCGCTGCTGCTCTCGCAGCCGGAGCGCTGAGCATTGTCAGGATGCTCAGAAATTGTCGCTGGGAACATTTTTATTGCTCCGTTTGGCTCGTCTGTGAAAAGCTGTCTAAAACCGGAGACGCGTTAAGAGATTAAGCATGTACTCGGAAACACTATACCCTCTCTATTCGTGCTCGATTTAACTGGACTGTCATCACACTTACTGACGGGACGTAATTTAGTAGCGTCTGTAAAGGAAGTGAGAGTTTTCCAAAAAAAAAAAAATATATACAAAGCAGAATACATATTAGGATTTTTTATTTATTTTTTTTGCTCACCATTCACTTAAAAAGTTGTTTCTATTCATTTCAGTTGAACAAAATGACCATTGTAGATGGTAGGAGAAATAAAACCTGCTGAGTCTTTGTCCTTTCAGGACATGATGCACTACGAACAGCTCAGGGCTGGAGTGATCCAACACAACCTGCTGGTAGATAACCTCATCTACAAGGTGAGCTGGTCAACACTCATTCTCCTCTGAGTGAATGAAACGTAGGCACGCCTTTAGCAGATGCTTTTTTCTTTTCTTCTCATAAACAAATTCCTCTGAGTGACTCGGCCTTGGATGTTAAGTTACTGCTGTGTGTGTGTGTGTGTGTGTGTGTGTGTAAATTCACAGGGTTTAGGTCTGAGCTGCTTTTCTTACAGTGGAACTGAAAAATGTACACACATCTGTTGAAATGGGAGAGTTTTTGGCGATGTAAAAACATTACAGCGTCATAAATAATTACAAAGTGTGTGTATGCTGTTTAACTAAAACAGTAGCTTGCATGGAGGCTACAAAGGATCAAAACTATCTCGTACAATACACACGTATCTTTTTGCAGTGAAGGCTTGTGGGAGAATGTGTAATGGTCTGAACTATGAGGAAACTAATCTTGTGCTTTCGTGTCATTGTCCCCGAAAGATGTTTGTATCATGAACCACAGTGAAAGAATGTAGTGAAATCTGATAGTGGATAATTTTCCTCAAATGGAGCTGGGGTGTTTTTAGAAAGTTGTAAACAAAAAAAAAAATATTGAAAGCTGAGGGATCACCTTTAGAAGGTTTTGGACAAGACTTCTATAGTTTAAAGGGGTGCAACACTCGTGCAACCAGGTTACTACCCGTGTGTTGTGTTTTTTTGTTCTCACCTGAAAGGTACAGGATATATGTGACGGTAAAGATGCAAAAAGTTGTTCTGTGTCACAAGATCTGTGAAAACCCTCTGCTTCAACAGGACGTCAAACTCACCGCCAGTAACGACGACTACTACTTTGTGTTTGAAGATTTCCTCTATCAGGTCAGCTCTCTTCTTTATGAGACAGTCAGTATCTCATTATTTACCCTTCCAGTATTTTTTTTACTTAAATAAACAATAGAATTTGATGTAATTGTCAGGATTACAGATTATTACAGATTTCAGTGTTTCTTGTTCGTCCAAATTGTTTACACGTTAGCATGTCTTTTTCTTCTTCTGTTGTTTCACTAGATAACACTGTAAGCATCTTCCTGTTTGGCCACCCTGGGTGTTTACTCCTTCTGTGTGACAACAATCATTTTTATCTGCTGTTTTTCTCTCCAACCAGGCGTCAATAGCTTCTCTGTCAGTCGCTACTCTGTTTGTCTTTGATGCCCCTCTGATAAACATAAGCACTTGCCAAACAGGTTAACTCGGCAGCTGCTTGTTTGCTGTGCTCTTTGGTGACAAACCAATGAACGGGCAAGGTTTATCGAAGACCAGGCTTCTGCATCCTTGTCAGTGTTGACTGATGGCAGACTCACTAGGCAGTGAAAGAATCCACTTCATGTCAAAACGTTAGTTAAGAGACGACAAGAGAAAACGTGGAAGGTTTCTGAGAAATTTCCCAGAACTGTTCAGAGAAGTCATGTTTTCTTAGTGGGTGTTTTTTTTTTTTTTTTGGTGTATTTGAATGATTATTGTTTTTATCTTTGTGACATAGCTGTTATGTTATTTTATGAGGCACCTGCCACAGTTGGACAAGCATGCCTATGGTCTGAAAGACAAACAGAATCATTAAGCAGTAATTAAATATTAGCTGTGATATGAAATATAAATGTGGTTTAGCAATTGTTTTTGAGCATTGATTTTACTCTATGTAAGATTTAGATCTTTACCCAAAGAAACGACAGTGAACTGATTGGATTTGTAGTGTGAAACCTGCTCACAGTAATTTATTTCTTATATATTCCTAAATTCACAACACACACTAACAACTTTCAGGGAGGGAAATGGTGAATAAATACAAGTGAAGTAAACTTTCTCCGAAGATGACAAGATTCCTACACAGTCTGGAATCGTCAAAATTCTGAATTTGACCGAATTTATTTTTGACTTTCAAATAATTTCAATCATCTAGCTGATGTAAAACATTAAAAGTTGTTCAATGGTTCTGTGCTTTTGTACAGAATATGTAACCTACTGCTTTTAGTTGCAAAACACAGTTGGAATACTGCATAATTGTATCCTTACAATGTTTTTCTTAATATTTTTCAAAGGCAGGGAGATTACATGTGGCACTAATCTATCTTAGGAAAACCCTCCAAGTGAATCATCTCTAAAATCAATATGGAGACAACCAGACCGCATGATGAGCTTCTCTCTGTTTTAGATCTTTGACCGAAATGAAAACTAATTTATTCCCGCATGTCTTCATGGAAAGATTTTCCAATCAACGGAGCATTTCTCGAACCTCCTCTCCACCTGATGCTTAGCTCAGTGTACTTCGATACATCCTTGCTGCCTCCAGGTGCACCGTTTAATAGAGTTATTTATGAAGAGATAGCGAGGACGCTCAAGGCTGTCACCATGCCCCGAGTACATAATAATAATAATAATAATAATAGTAATTAATAATGTGAATGGATGCTGCATATTATTCCTTAGAAAGAAGCAGTATGAAGATATTTTTTTTTGGCTCAATTTGGACAAATATTAATGGTGGATTTTCCACTTGAATCCTTGTTCAGCTCAAATTTTGAGTCTGGCTCCGTTTGTTTCCAGGTACTGTTGTGTTTCTCACGGGACACCGCCGTCCTGGAGCACTTCAAGTACAACAGCGCCACTCCGCCTAAATCCTACCTACACGGTGAGATCGCTTGATACCTTTCCATTCTCATACACACGTTGAAGGGCACGTTAGTCACTGAAACAACGATTGTACTCCTAATTCAAGGTATTCAATGCCTTTGTGTGCCTGCCTTGCAGGGAAAGTGGGAGACGAAGAGTATGCTGTCGTTTATCCTCCAAACGGTGAGTTCACGTTGAGAGATTCGGACATGAAGGTTTTTGAATCGAATCAGAGAAAATTCACTCAGCTGGCATTTTTATTTACTCAGGTGTTATCCCCTTCCATGGCTTTTCTATGTATGGTGAGTTGTGTCAAACTCAGTTGTTTCGTTGTAAGTTGAAACATCCAGCGTACAACCACGTGTGTTGTAATTTGTGGATGTTTCCACAGTGGCGCCCTTGTGTTTCTTGTACAACGAGCCGTCCAAACTCTACAGCGTCTTCCGGGAAATGTACATCCGCTACTTTTTTAGGCTGCACTCCATCTCTTCTTCTTTCTCGGTACGAGCCTTTTCTGGGTAAAAGCCGAGTCTTTAAAGCTCCACTCCACCTGGTGAATGAACCGACTTTATATTGTTGTTCTGTGCTGCTGCAGGGCATAGTGTCCCTGTGCCTGCAGTTTGAGAGGCTACTCCAAACCCACCTGCCTCAGCTCTTCTACCATCTTCGACAGATCGGTGCCCAGCCGTGAGTTAAAATACTTTGCCGTCCCACCTCTGTGATTACATCTACTTAATATACAGTGCAAAACTATGAATACACATTGACCTTTTTTCAGGGTGCCAGTGCATCCTTAAAAAGTCTTATATTTCTCAGATTAAGGCCTTAAAATAACTTAAATTCATTAGAAAATGTTCAAGTTGGCCCTAAATACGACATCCGCAGGTTTTATCTTTTGCCGAACCGGACTATTTAATCTTGTATATACAGTGTAGTTTGTTTTTCTCGTGGGAATTTTCTGTCAGACAAAAGTTTGAGTCGTGCACAAACATCATTAGGTTCTGTAACTCGAGGCAGTTGAGGCTACTGCTTATCAGCTGCTAATAAACCCTTGCTTGCTAGCTAGCTAGCTTTTTTGCGTCTACCATTTGTTAGCGTAAATTATCGCCAGTTGGCTGGAAAACATTCGTCTTTGCCTCTGACTCATTTCTGTTGTTAATCCATACATTGCCTTTTTTGTGCAAATAAAATCTAGGCACAACTATATAAAAATTGTGATTTCTCCAAGTCTTAAATTTATTTCACAATGGCCTTAAAAAGGTCTTAAAAAGTCTTCAGTCTGAGATGGTGAAACCTCTGCAGAATCTCTGTTTTTCACATTTTTATCCCATCACAACCACAAACTTTACTCTTTATTTTAAATTTGATGAGAAATGCCAATGCAAAGTACCAGAAGGCAAATAATACCTGGTTTTAATTTTTAGAAATCTGGTGTGACACGCTCTTGTTTTTAATCCCATTTAATCTGATAAAAAAATTCTTCCCCTTCATCCAATACACCTGACCTTGCACACAGAGACATGAGTATCCCTAGAGACTGTTGTTACTGTTAGCAGATTATTGCACTCTGATTCTTATGAGCTGCTGCCATCTAGTGTTTATGGCTTGAATTACATTTTTCTCTCTGTCATGGAATCATAAGTGTTGGTGTGAGAGGTAGCGGATGCAATCAGAAACATAAAAGTGTCACTGAAGAGTTCATATTTTCTCCTAAGGCTGCGTATTGCCTTTAAGTGGATGGTCCGGGCCTTTTCTGGATACCTTTCCACCGATCAGCTGCTCCTTCTTTGGGATCGAATCCTCGGGTATGACTCGCTGGAGGTGGTTGCAGGTCAGTACATCCTGAACTCTTACTTCCATATCAACTACGCTCTGGTTTCCTGACGTCATTCTCTATCTTTCCCGTCTTTTACTGTGCCGTTCTGCCCTCTTCTCCCCACCATACCGTCTCTTTCACCCTGCAGTCCTTGCAGCTGCGGTGTTTGCCTTCCGCGCCGAGAACCTGATGGAGGTGACATCGCTGGCCTCGGCTGAGGTTTGTCTGTTCCCGCTTTTAGACCTGTGTGTTCTCAGGTGCGTCTCAAACGAGGAGTCTGTTTCCCCGATTGCATACTCACAGAAAGCTAGAAATAGCTTCAGAGGGGCCTCCACCCTCTCACCCCTCGCCCCACCCAGCACGTTGACAAGCACTCGCCGTGTCCTCTGACACCCACGCATGCACAGGAGAACCTCTTTGTTTGTGCTTACAACCATTTTTACAGCGTCTCAAGTGTAGCCTTACATTGCTAATGTAACCCTGAGTGCAGGCTATGTGCAGGCTAATGTTGCCCTCCTCTCCCCTTTATGACGACGGGGTCAAGCGGCAGCATTATGTGGAGGGCAGTAGTTCTAGGGGGCACCATTTGCTTGCAAATTCTCCCACCTGCCCTACTTAAGAGAAGATATCATCATAACACACTGCTCCTTATTTTATATTTAGCGCCTCAGGCCCAGTGCTGAAATTTTAAACCCCCTTTCTAAACATGATCGTGTCCCTAAATTTAATCCCCCCCTAGTGAACCCAAAAGGACAGGGTGGGAATCTCGGATCATCCTGCTGCTCTCCTGTCCTCTGCGCATATTTGGCTTAACTTTTTATGTCTATATTAAAACGGATTGTTAGAGAGTTGTCTGACTTGTCTTTTTCTTTGACGATCGCACCGCAGGCCGTCCTCGCCGACCTCTCGACTCTGAAGGTCATACCGCTCATCCAGATCTTTCTTTTCGCCACCGCCATCTGAACGACACGAAGACTCTGGGTGTTCCGGGCTCGGTTCTCGTTGCACAACAATGAACACAAGCTGACTATTGAAAAGTGACATCAGGGGGCCACACCTCATCTAGCTCAAGCAAAAGGCCAAACGTACATTTAGCCCTATTAATAGTATTTTCCCTTTATGATGGTATTAGTTGTCATACAGTATGTAATTTAATCCTAAGGCCAAGCCAGCCTCATTAAACTGGAGGGAAAGATGATCCTCGCGGCAGTTCCCTGATCAGCTGAGGTGAATTACATGAAGCAGTAATTGTGTTGCAACGGCAGCGTGCGTGGAGACGCAACGGCAGTGGCGTCTCCGTGCTTGCCTAATGAAGTGTTAATTAGTTCCTGCCATTTATGCAGCCCAGCGGCTCCTGCTTGTTATTATTAAACTGTTAGATCCTTATGTTACCGATGAATGATTTGGCATCTTAGTTTGCTCCAGCATGATGAGAGAAACCTGCAAAAAGCCATGAACTGCAGTGCCATCCACAAATAAGTCTTGAAATGAATTCCTGTTTAATTGCAGTGGCATAATCTCACAGCATTTTTTTTTAATTGCCTGCTGTTTATACTGAGGAGCATAGAGAGAGAGGAGGCTTTTAGACCATTTGTTTTCATGCAGTCTGTCTTGGTTGGGCCCTCTTTCATCCTCATTTAGTTCTGTAATGCTATAGGAGGTTTATTTTTGTTTTATATGGTCTTGTTTTGACCATATCTGGATTATTATTTTGCCTGAAAAATCCAATGTACCTTCCTTTGTACATTCCCAGTTCCCAGTTGAGTCTACTAGGTTTTTTTTTTTTTATGTTGCGTTTTTGGCAAGATTTCCAATGTCTTTGAAAGAGAAACAGGTCCAGATCTTCACTCCTAATAAACTGTGCTCAACAGCGGACATAAGATGTTATTTTAATTGTCATTATTTTTGTTATTGCCAGGTCCACTTGGGACGTTTGCTGTCAAGAAGCTCAGTTTTACTCTAATCTGATCAAATCAAATCACATGGCTCCAGTTAATTCCTTGCATAAATGGCATGTTCTCTTGTCTTACCCGTTTTCAAAAGTGGCCAAAAGAAATGTTAAGTTTATAGAAGTTTAATTAAAAAAATTATTTATCATTGGTTTTAAAGGAATTGTTGGGAATGCCAATGCAATACCTCTAATTTTTTGAGAAGTAAAATAAAACAATTATTTCCCAAGATGCACGATTCCCCACAACAAATAACTTAAAAAAAAATTTCTTTTTTTTTTTTTTTTGTGTATGTGTGAGATTATGGTACAACATTAAAATAAGAATTTATTTTAAGTTTTTTTTTGTTTGTTTGTTTTTTTGTCCAATCCCACCCATGCTGGGTACGGGGTTGTGGGGCAATTTGTGTGGAGAACTCAGTAAATAACAGTGCTGTTTGTGTAACGTGCAAGCTGCTGTCTACATGCAGTTTATTGCATTTATGAAGGGTTACAACACACTTTATGGATGTTTAGCACCTTCAGTGCCAACATTGAGGTGAAGCGTTTTCTCTTTTTACATGACTTTAAATTATGAATGATCAATCGTGGCATTTTTATTCTTTGGAAGTCATTGTCATTGAATCTTGTGCTGCAAAAAAAGTTTTTTTTTTTTTTTTTTTTTTTTTTAAATTAAAGGTTATTAAGGTAATCACACCTGAAGTCCTCTGTGCTTCTTCTCTGAATATTTCTGTCGGGTTGTGTGACAAGATAAATATTTGGACAGGCACAAGTGTATGCTGGAGGCTCACAGCAATCATTTCTAAATGAGCCCCCCGCCCTACATGTAGCATATACCCTCGTTCTTGGCCGCCTCCCTCATCCCCTGCTGTCCTCTCTGCAGGCTGGTATCGAATTATGCTGTTCTTCTCTTTCGTCTTTCCTCTCCCCCTCCCGCGCCCGCCTGGATTCTGCTACATCTGCCACCTGTTTACTAGCACTCCCACGCCGGACTCTTTTATCAGTCATGCTCCTCCTTTGGGCCCCACAAGTCTGTCTGTTGGTCCTGCAACATGTACCTGCTATGGTGATTTACTCATACTGCAGTCCCTCCTGGTGGCCGATTCGTTGCATTGCAGGATAGCGTGCCTTCTGTCCATCAACACGCAGACGCTGGCCATCGTTGACGGATTTCGTTCTGAAATTTGAATCAAGCACAGTGATCTTAGCGGATGCTTGGGCAGCACTGTCTACTCCGATCGTCTTAGATTTTTCTAATCACAGTGCTGTGAAAAACTGATTTACCCCTCACAGTGGAAGCCAGGAGTTTACGTACACTGAATAAAAAGACACAGAAAGAGAGAGATTCAATTATTAATATCTTCAAAATCATAAGTTTACATACAATACGATAGCTGTCTCTTTAACCCTCCTAACTGTCATGAATGATGACATCAATGTCCTCATGGACACATTGGCTTACTTGTAAGCATTTTGAGGGTGACAGTTAAGGGGTTAAGCAAGAAGGGAAAGCCAAGGTGCTGATGTCACGGCTTTGGAAACGTCTGATAGGTCAACTGACACATTTGAGTTAACTGGAGGCCGACCTGTGGATGCATTTTTAGGGCCACACCTGGAACAAACTGCTTTGTTGTTTGACAAGACTTGAAAGTTAAAAGAAATCAGCCCAGAAATCAGGAAGAGAATTTTGAAGCTGAACAACTCGGGTTTATGCCTCGGGGGATGCTTGAAGGTGCCGCATATATGTGTTCAAACAATTACATGCAAGCGCAGACACGATGGGAATGTCTGTCATAGCTCTCAGGATGGAGACTGGTTCTGTGCCCCAGAGATGAATGCATTTTGGTTCGAAATGTGCAGATTGACCCCAGAACAAAAGACCTTGTGAAGATGCTAGTTGAAGCTAGTGAAACATGTAGAAATATTGAAATGGCATCTGAAGACATCAGCCAGAAAGTTCAAACTTGGTCGGAGATTCTTCCAGAGCTCCAGAGGTTACAAAGTGGTTTAAAGACAACAAAGTAAATGTTTTCTGTCTCCATGAAAAAGGCCTAATCTCAACCCTACGGAGAAGTTGTAAGCAGATCTGAAAAGGCGTGAAGGAGCAGGGTGGCCTACAGGCCTGACTGAGTTAAGCCGGTTCTGTCAGGAGGAATGGGACAGAACTATTCTGAGAATCTTGTGGATGGAAACCCAAACGGTTTTACCCAAGTTATACAGTTTAAAAGAATTATCCCCGATACTGACCAAATGCATACTTCTAAATTTAAATAAAATTATAAAAAATATTTAAAAAAAACCCTTCTTGCTAAGTTTTTTGTCATTTATCATCCATCCACTGACCTAAAAAGGAGAAAAGTGTGATCTAATTTAACTACTATGTGCATCTGTTTTTTTTTTAGTCAGTGTATGTCAACTTCAGATTATTTCAACTCTTTTTGAAATAATTTCAGAACTGCATTTTGCATTTACTTTGGTTAACTTTGTCTAATGCTTGATTTAAAAAAAAAAAAGAAAGTCAAAATGATACATAAGTCTGTAAGAAG
Source organism: Poecilia latipinna (assembly GCF_001443285.1). Taxonomy (NCBI): domain Eukaryota; kingdom Metazoa; phylum Chordata; class Actinopteri; order Cyprinodontiformes; family Poeciliidae; genus Poecilia; species Poecilia latipinna. The sequence continues at coordinate 74,995 of NW_015114274.1, read as the reverse complement.
TGAAATAGTTTTACTTCAAATTAGCATCAAAATAGCAAATTTTTTAGCTAATTCCGTAATTTACGGAATTACAGACCAGTACACACCATTCCTGTGGAGTAGCACACCACGCAACAAAAGTGACACAATGTAAACGGAGGGCTTTGTAGTGAGTACGCAGACGTGCACACATGTTGAAAAAAGAAAAGCCTTCAGAATTTCAGTTCACTCAGATTTTTGTAAATTTAGGTACATTATTCCCCCCCTTTTGCTTCCAGAACATCCCTGACCCAAGATAAATTAGCTTATCTGTTGGATCAGATGGCACAGGCCTGCCTTCACTCCCCACTTGGCCATTCAAGATGCTGTCAAAAATGTTTTTGATAACTGCTTTTGATAGATCATGTTCAGTCCTTGGAGAATATTTGCTAAACCAAGAGCCTTGTCCTTTTTCTTAAAAATCTGCAAAATTATTAGATTTTTTTTTCTGATGGAAAAAAGTACGATATATCTATTTTTAAATATTGAAAGGGAGTGTTTTTTTATTTACACTTAATTAAAAATGGCAGGTTAAGATTGTTTTACACGCTTATCAATATGGGGAAAAAACTGCAACAATAAAACCTTTTTAATAACTGCTTACCAGCTTTTTACATGTTTATTTATTTTGACAATTTATATTTGAGATCGGAAGACCTCTTTGCTATCACCCTTATATTTGATCTCCCTCCACAGATTGCCTATTAGATTCAAATTGGGACTTGGCCATGTCGCTCCAAAACGCCATTACTACTTCCAGACACAGGAAACATCTTGGTAAAATTTAAAGAGGACTTTACACCTATATTTCAGAGGTATGAATAATTTTGGGATTTCTAGGAGACCCCTCAAATGATTGACAAAGAAAGAACATCTAGACTGATTTTGTGCTGCACCTGAATAATACAAATTTCTCTTTCTGTCAATAAGGGAAACATGCACCATTTTAAAGTTTTGGATTTACCATGATTTACACTTTTCTCTCCTGCAAATAAATCTATTTGCCTGTGTGAATACTCTTGAGTTGACAAGTTACAAAATGTTTGGATCCCCTGATCCTGGTGTTCCTAATCTTGGACCTCTTGATTTCTGATAAACTGAAGACAGTCATTGGCCATTTTACTTGCACATTATGTAATTGTTTTAGGGATGTCATAATCATAACATCGTTCTACATTTTATTCTAATGTTATCTGAATCATGAATTGTATCATGAGGCTTATGTACGATGTTTCAAGGCTGCTATAAAGGTCTTATCCATAAACCCTGCGCTGACCATCAATAGCAACAACGTCCCTTTGTTTTCCGCGCGGAGCATCTTCAAAAACAGACAGAAGACTGTGCTGTTGGAAGCAACCAATCAGACGCTGCCATGTCGGGGCAGTCCAGCCAATGGGATCGCTCGGTCGGGGGAGGAAAACTTGGATGGGCCGACGGAGGAGAACAATGAGGCGGCTAAAAAACGTGCTCATCCTCCACTTCACTGTGGAAGAAGACACCACGCTAAGTTTCTGGAGGCTTCCGGGGGTTCTTACGTGATGTGGCTAAAGTAAACCCACGAGGCAACATTAGCTTAAATCCCCGGCGTAACAGGGAGGCGATAGCGCTCTGAATTTACCTCCATACAGGTACAAACACTCCCAGAAAAAGGTCTCTCCTGATCAGATGGTGTCCCGCACGCGAGGGCATTTGGAGGCAAACTACAGTTCCTCACCCGTCCTCACCCCTCCCTGTCCTTTTCGTCACGTCAAGCCGCTTTGCATACCGACTTCCTTCTCCCGCTGGTCCCCATCAGCCAGCCGGCGAGGCGAAGCGTAGCGAGCAGCAGCAGCTGATAACATGACGGGAGGATACTGTATCACGGAGAGCCATGAAGAGCTGACTTTAAAAACTTCATTCGGGAAGTAGGCGGATGTCGTGTGCGGCCGATATCCAGCTCGGAGAAGGACTACACGGAGAGGAGGAGCGGAGAAATGGATAATATTTGATGCAACCGGGATTTTTTTTGTTGTTGTTGTTTTTCTTGTTCGACGTGAAGAGGCGGAATATGCCGGTGTTTGTACACTACTGTACGTGGAAGTACACGGACTGTTTTTCTTCCCACTCACAGCTCTAACCTAAGGATTTAAATCGCCACTTTTTTTTTTTTTTTTTTGCTAATTGTAGCCCCGCGGTTTAAAAAACGCTACTTGTGCGTTGCTTATTTTATTTTGTTTTTTTTTTTAAACGTCGTAGTTATTGAGTGCTCTCTCCTACAGGCTTCATGTGATTTTGTAAGCTAATACACATTTTTAAATGTATAAAATTAGCCATGGGGTGGCCCCCCTCTTAAACAGCCTGTGAAACCATTGCACCTCTTAGCTCCCCTTTTTGACCCACCTTCAATTAATATTTCCTGTTAGCTAGCTTTCCCCTTATTACAGGTGTCTATCTTTTTTCGTGACACGGCATTTATTTTTCCAGTTATAATTATTCTGATTTAAAAAAAATATTTATCTTTACATTAAGGCTGCTAACTGCTGTCTGTTTTGCAATTAATTAACCCCTCGCAGGATACGAATTCCCTCATTTTCCCGTCCTAATTTCCACCATGAGTTATATGGTAGTAAATGTATTGCTACGTGGACTCGTCATCTATGCGGTACTGGGCTCGGAGTGCTCCTACTCGAATGATCTGCCAAGCCACTCGTCTGATGCTGCAAATGTAGCCATCACAGGTAAGATCAACCCGCTAGGTGCCTGTAATTTAAAAAAAAAAAAAAAAAAAATATATATATATATATATATTGAATATACGTGCAGGATTTACCCCCACCGAACACACAGCCTCCTCTTCCCCTCCTCCTCCTCGTTTCCCTCTGGTCCCCAGTGGTTTTCTCGGGGAAAGCCGAGGAAAGCCCTGCGCATTGATGGAGAGTGATGCATTTTTTTTACCCCTCCTGTACGTTGCTGAGGAATGCATGACATGACTAAAATGCAGGCTGCAGAATCTTTAAATGCAAGGGTATTGACTTTATTCATCAAGCACGTCAGGGAAATCATCCTGTGTTTACACGCAGTACTTTGTAAAAGTATTCACAACCCTTTCGCCTTCTATTTTTTTTATTTTTTTTTTACATTTTGTTCCCTCACAGCCACAAACCTTTTCGTGTTGTTTTTGAATCGGATCTGACAGAAGCAGCACAAAGAAATAGATATTTGAAAGTGGATGCACACTCTAAGCAGGTGAGAGCAGAATTAAATGTTATTAACACTGCACACTAATACCGTAATAACACCATCCCTATTGTAAAACATGGTGGTGGCAGGATTATTCCCTAGGGATGCTAGTTTTAAATAGGAAAACAAGGTTAAATTGATGGGGAAAATGGATGAATACAGGAGAATGCTGGAGAAAACCTGGGCTCGCCTACTACCAACACAACAACAACAACTCTAAATATACAGCCAGAGCTACGATGTTTAGATGGAAGCACATTCATTTGTTAGAATGGTCCAGTCAACATCCAGATCTAGATCCAATTGAGAATCTGTGTTATGGCTTTAAAATTGATGCTCTCCTTCAGGTCTGACTGACGTTACCACTTTGTGGGAACCCCCCCCAAAAAAAACAAAACAAAACAAAAACAAATTAAGCAAAGTTTCAAGCCTCCAGATTTTCAAAACTTGTACATTTATACAATAGACTGTTGAGCTCTCAGAAAATTCTTGTTGCAACACATTAAAGTTAATAGCAGGGGCAAAGTGTGAATACGTTAGGAAGTCATTGTATGTTCTTGATCGTTAAAGCCTCAGATGAACTCGCTCACCCTTCTTCACCCCCTTTTAACTGCAGTATTGACATAAACTAATGAGAGCACTATTTTCTATCCATTTGCATCCATCTTTAACTAGGCTTTATTGATTGAACAGACTGAACAGCTCTTCACACTGTGCCTTAACTGGCAGGGTTAAATACAGACGCCAACTTATGTGTTACTTTGTGTCATAAAGGATATGTACAATACTTTTGGGACACTAATATGTGCTCCAGCTGTCTTTTCCTTTATTTATTCATTTGGCTTTATTTAATATTCCAGTCAGAGGTTTACATATGCTCATCAAGGGCATAAATATATTCATCTTTGGGTTTATTTCCCAGGAAGGATCACACAACACAAAATTGTAGTCACTAAACAAGAACTGGGTGCTAAAGTGTATTAAATTTGTTAAGGGTTTTCTCTGATCCACACATACAGTAGTGAAAATACAGCCACCTTCGTTGTTAGATAAGCAGCGTTTTCATTTATAGTGTCAGGCAAAAAGCAAATGAACATTCCACAACCTTTTTATTTATTTTTTTAGCTTTCAAGAAGTTAGTCGCATCCATTTGTTTTAGCTTTGCGCTACGCTACACAGTTTCTCTGACTTCAAAAGACTTTTTTTTAGACACAAGATGCTTTTATGTTCTCAAGATTTTTTCACAAAATGCCCTTTTTTATGAAATTAATCACTTAACAGTAGTCTATGAATCATTCAGGCCTAAAAAAAGCGACACTTCACATCGATGGCCCAGCCTAAAGAGTGAGTTACTAACGGGCGTACTTTTTCTTGGATGACTGACCTTAAAGATGACCTTTAAAGAGCTAGACAATACTGGAGTACACCTGATATAACCTGGAACCACGGAGGATTGTTGTAGTTTGTGAAGGTTGCATGTTGTACACCGAGTCCGTCTTCTCCTTCTCCAGACACTTTGTTCACATCACAGTTTTGTCTTCTTTGAGGAAACAGTTTCTTTTCACAGGCTCTGTTGCCATGTGACCAGGAAAAAGTCCAGGAAGTTGATGTTGCCCTGCTGGCAAATACTCAGCCACAAAATCCTGCTCTAGAAATGGGTCATTTGTGTTTTCGTCCTCCATTTTATCACAAATTTAACGGAGCCGAACAAAATGTGTCGCTGGTAGTAACTCAAAAACAGCCAGGGTACTTTCTAACTGCTGTACCCAGACTTACACCTGATCTTACCTCAGTGTGAAGCATGGCTGTTTGACGGATAAATTAAAGCATCGCGAGTATCAGGCTTTCTGCCGAGCCCGTCCAAAAGCGTTCTGCCAAAGATGTGAATATACTCTGGTGCACATTAGGGATTCTGGAAGCCACAATGCATTTCTTAATCAACTTATTAGAATATTACGGCAGCTTTCAACCACGTCGTCTTGTACTTTTTGTACTTTGTGTAGTTAGTTTCTTTTATATTTTATGGCCTTAATAAATGTTACTTTTTATGATGATTTTGTCCGGTCATGAGGAAAAGAAAATGTTTATGATGGTCAACGCATTAATGAAGAAAAAAAATAAATAAACCCTAAGTATACCCCGTTTGCCGTAATTTTCTAGAAGGGATTCTAGAAGCCCAGTTCTCTTAATCAAGTTGATCGACAGTTGTGACCGCTCTTTCTAAAAGCAGGAGTTGAGTTACTTTGACAGGACAGATCCGACAACGATCAGTTAGGTCTGCAGAGAGAATCATCAGGGTTGACCTCCACCCCTTCAGGACTCGTAAAGGTCTAAGGTCAGGAAAAGGGCAGCTAACGTCTCTGCATACCCCACATATCTTGGATATATAAACGGTTTAGGTTTTTACCTTTAGAGCACTGTTTGAAAAAAACAGCCACGATGGGGCCAATTTTTCCCCCAGACTGTCTCATGCTAATTCAACTGTCTTTCTTTTTATGTTAAAAAAAAACAACAACAAAAACCTCTAATAAACAAGAGGAAGGATTTCGAGGTAATTTTCAAACAATTTAAAATCCATTCTCTGGTAACAAATATTAGTGGCACGTAAACATTGAACAGTTTCCCATCTTTCCCTGGAGTGAATATCCCACAAATTTAAACAAATTTACCACATGGTTATTATCTAATGTTATGAGAAATTCCAAATAACCCGAGAGCCTGTCAGAAATGCCACGGTGGTCGTGCATAAATGTACACTCTCAAACCAAATTGGCTCGAGGCAATGTTGTCATAGAGATGGAAGAGATTTATAAAGTCATACAGAAAAGGATTATGACAAGGTATTGCTGCTATAGGTGGTGTTATGACTAACAAAATGATGGAGCATGCTTAGCAGGTTTCCCCAAGTTGCATTTAAATAGTCCTTTGTGTAAGTCAGGTAAGGGTCTGAGTTCTATGATGATTGTTATTTTCTAATACAGACCAGTAATTGAATAATAAATCACACGATCTTCATCAGAGGTTGTAGTTTAGCTGTTTTTGGTATATTTATTTATCTGTTCTTTCTTTTTTATGCTTGTTGTACACGTTAACTGTCCACACATGAAATTTTGTACAGCTGCAAGCGGAGTTTTCTTTTTAAAGATGCTTCCCTGATGTAAATATTAGTTTTCCTCTTCAATGTTAGTGTTAGATAAATCCAAAGTGAAACCCTAGTTTCTTATTCTATCCTCTGCTTGACTCCTCTTCTTTTGTGAGCTGTTTATGTAGACCAATATGTGCCCAGGTGCCAGGCTGCTAGCTTCACAAGCAGCCTGACAAATGTTTAGCCTTAAATTCATTTAAATATGCATATCCACCCAATACGTCCCACCCACGTGTGGCAGAGCTGCAGGAGAAGGTAATAAACCTCATCTGAGGCAGCTGGTAAACATTCAGGACCGTGTCTTTACAAGTGTGAATCCAGTCGCTGAAAATAAACCCAGGATACATTCGGTTTATTGATTAATAAGGCAGAGACGCGCTCTGCCTTTTCCAGCGTGAGAGCGGCCCAGGAGCTGGCGGCGACCCTCTCTCCTCCAGCACGCAGCGGAGCAAAGTGGATGCAGAGATGGCAGTGATTTAATACAATGTCAGTAAACATGACCGCAGTGTTAGCCGTTTCCCACACGGCTCCCTGGAAAGGTCAGATGCCCTGGTGTCAGGCTAAGAAAACACAAGTCTCTGTTTGAGTGTGTTCGTGCAGAGGTCTCCTTACAATCTAATGTGTTTCAGTTGCTCTCAGATTTTCAAAGGGTCCGGATGGTTTGGGGGGTTTTCCATTAAAAGGCTGGACTTTATAACTATTAAGCAAGACCTTAGAACAGTAAAGCTGTTATAGTCTTTACTTAAGTCATCTCTTAGTGAAGTCGTCAATACATTTCATTCTTCTTCTCTTTACCTTTGTAAAATGTGTCCCTTTCAGAAAGCATTTCCCTGCCAATGACAATGACAAGATACAAACAACAGAGAATAGTAATGATCTAATTCACATTTTTTATATATTTGAGGTATGAAAATTCATTTGGAAGGCCTGCAGATTTTTGACTTTTTAATCGAGCTCAGAGATGAAGGCTGCTCTTATCCAATCCTCTCAGGCTTCAAAGCTGCCATTTAGCCTGCTGGGAGCAGCAAGGCGGTGAAACTGTAGGTGGGTCAGGTATATCCCCCCTGCGATTTGGGATGTTCAAAGATCCGGGCACGGGTTGAACATAACCGGTTACTGGAGGGATAACTGCAGATGTTTTGAAATGGAAATGTTGACTTTAAGCTTAGAAATTTAATGCTAAATCTTTGAGTACATACTGTCCTGGCCAGAGGTTTACTTTCAGCCATGATGGACATAGATGTCATGCAAATGATTATGTAAAATACAGGTGCACTTTGTTTTAAAAGCAAGGATTAGGCGCACTGGTGTGACTCTTGCGTGTTACTTAATCCAGACAAGATGAAGTTAAACAAACTGACTCAATTCTAAACATACACTCCCACTATTATGGAAAAAGTCTTTCAGAAATTCGGTAATAAAATATACGGTTTTTATTCTAGCAATCTACCTGCATTTAGCTTACTTATTTTTGACCACTGTCAGAATTTGTGTGCCTATGTGAGAGTGCTTCAGAAGCAGGAAACTGACTACAGCACAGGGCATTCTGGGTAAATACAACCAAAACAAATGTGAGTGTCTTGTGCTACTTGGAGAACTAGCTTGTGCTATTTTACCAAATGCAAAAGTGAAATCCTACATCAGTTAAAATCTTGGCACCGCTCCATTGTTTACACTTTGTGAAGAAGGAAGTTGGACTCAGTGTCTTACTTTGAGGTTTTTCGTGTTGTTTCCTTGAGTGGTTCCTGGTGCAGTACCAGAACTGCCAAGATAGTAACACGTTTTTCAAAGGGTTTGGATTGTTTGATGTAGCGCGGCATGAAAGTATATCGCGCTAGCTAAAAATTTAACAAACATTTCAACCTTGGTCCCCAGTCGAACCGTGCCTACCGGACTATGTCGTGGAGCCAGAATTACCTCTTTTTTTGCTTCAAAAAAGTAATAAGTCCCTACTGTCCGACTGATTGATAATGTATCTGTTACCTCTTATTATAAATTGTTAAGCCTACAAACTACAAAGAAATGTGGAAATAATTGATAACTTTTAGTCCCTCTCCTATTCTCCTCTCCGTTGGTTTAGTCCAAACAAGCATAATTACAAGATTAATCTGAAATTCATTAGAGGACATGCTGGATTTGTTGCTCGTCTTGGTTTTTTGTGATTTGGATTGAAAACCAAAGTTGGGGAGATGTTTTTCACTAGGTTGCAAATGTATTCTATTGTCTCCCTGAAGGATCTCACAGCCCGTGTTCCTCACTGTGAATTTTATCAACATTTTACAGTTCCTGCTTTACTGGGAATGCACCTTCGCGACCACAGTATATCACTCTGTGTGTGTTTTTTTTGTACATCGTAAATCACGGTGGTGATGTGGAGAAGCATTTTTGAGACAGACAACAGGGAGGTGTCTGTTTTGTACAAATGTGACCTCTCCCACTTTAATCTTCTTGTTTGGCATTTCGACAAACATTGCGCTTCCCTTTGGTTGCGATGTGATGAGCCGGCGGGTTGATAGTTGTCTTGGTTACAGGCAGACGCGTTATGAAATCTTAGTATGCGGTAAGTGGCTGCTGTGCATCAGAATAAACACATGCAGCTTGCATTCCTTCAGCATCTGTAGCTCGGTCAAACTTTTGGACAAAGTCAATCTGTCTTTTTTTTGTGTTTTGAGACCAATTGGAGGTGACTCTTATTGTCTCAGGGCTCACTGATTGCATTAATAAAGGGATTTGTTTGGAAGGGAGGTTCAACATTTGCTTATCTTCTGACTGCTTGCTTAAGTTCTGCTGGGAGCGGAGGAATTTGCATGCTGCCGTCGGCCAGCCTTTCGTTCTATCAATCTGACACACGCGCACACTTGAGGGAAGACAGGATGAGCTGGAGTCTTAAGAGAAAAATTTTGGTTTGGCCTGGGGTCACAGTGTCAATGTGAACGTTTCATAATGTCCTCGCTCTCGACACGCCATGTCCTTTTTCTTTACTCATGAGAAAAGTTTGCACCCACCCTTTGGCTTTTTCGCAAATCACTTAAACTCCCTGAAAAAAAAAAATAATAAGAAGAATAACCTCTGAACACTTTATAAGGCAAAATATCCAATTCACATCCAACAATATAAAATACAATTTGATCAATAACTATTTCAAAATCAATCCAATTTATTCCAATTCAATAAACTGATTTAGATGCAATTGCACATAATTCAATCCAGTCCAAAAAATGCAATACAGTCAGATTCAAAAATTCCCAATGTAAGCAAGTTTGTGGTGACAATAGAGGACACAAACACTGAGCTAGTGGTACCATCTATGAGAAAAACAAACGAGTAGTACTCATAGTTATTGGTAGTAGTTACTCTGTCCATCTATAAAACAGATGAAACCATATTTAGAAAACCTTATGAGTATTTAATATGCACGTATAGGCAGCAGTCGCTTTGTAAGTGAATCAGTATGAAAAACCCCAGCTAAAAACAGAGATAACCAGGCGAGCTTCCTATGGGAACAAAAGCTAATGGTCCACTAACTCAATGGGAGCAACACCTTGGTCACCAGCTCTGTCCGTGGAAAACACAGAGTTGTTTTCCACAGACAGAGTCTAAATGAAAACTGTCTAAATGAAAACTCAATTAGACACAGAAAGTTAGGAAAACCGTTCCTAAGAAAATGTTAATGACAGCAATATCTCCATTAATGTCTCCGTCCGGGAAAAAGACACCAAACTACTGAAATGGGAAGATTTTCTATGAGAGAGACAAAAACTGAGGGAACACAAAGTTTATGGCAGTATTAACTTTGAATACATAAATGGAGACTAGTACGAGATAACGGCAATCCAGTAAGTCTAGGAATAATTACAGCTATGTTTAGGTGGAACCACCTGTACTAGTCTTTATTAATGCAGAACTGCAGAGGTCTCTGATGGAGCACACTCTGCTAATCTTTGTGTTGTGTACAATGTGTTATTCTTCATTACGTCGGGTACCTTGTGCATCATTCCGCTGTGCACAGTCAGCTCTGCAGGCTCCAGAGAAATCACAAACACGCGGCTTTTTTTTATCACTGTTTGGAGCTTATAAGTCACTGATCTTGATGCAGCTGCCTAAATATATAGCAGCAATGAAAAGGGCCTCCTCTGTCACAGACAAAAACAATCATGATGGTGCTGGAGGTCTACATGGCTATTTGTTTTGCACCACATAGTTTTTTTTTTGTTGTTGTAATATTTCTATTTCTTCTATGGTAGCAGCTAATTCGTCATAACAAAGCCAAATACATATTATTTTTTGCTCAAGAGAGTCCTGATTTTCTTGCTGTATTTTCTTTGACTACGTAATTGCGTAAATTGGGATTATAAAAATAAATTTGCTTAATGGAAACGCGGCAGTTTAAAAAAAAAACTGTTTTTGCGCTAGGATGAGGTGTTTTTCTTTTTTTGGCTGCATCAAAATTAGTGTATTTTGTAAAACTGAAAAAGAAACACTTTATTTGGCTTGTGATCAAAAGCAAATGTTACTACCGGTGGAAAAGATAAAGAAGAAATTGGTAGGAGGATAATGGCACGGCATGTTTGTTAATAACATTGTGTGAACACAAACATATTCACGTGTGTTTTCAGTTACGCTTCATGTTTAATGGAAACTGCAAATATTGGCAAAGTTTTTTGCACATTTGTAATGGAAACAGCCATATATACCTCGTAGGAATGGTGGCAGAGCAAGTTCACACAGGAAGCAAACTTTGGATAAAAACAACTGAAATAGTTTAAAATAACATTTTTACACGAATGGCATTAACTTAAATGATTGCATTCAAAACACAGCTGTTTCTGGATACCTTATCGCTGTGTTACTTCTCATTGCCAAGTTCTTAAGTCCCTTTATCTACCCTATTAACAAGTGGAGGAAGTTTTCAAAATACTCCCCCATGTCCTTGTGGCTAGCATTTCCTCTGTGGATCCAGGATGCTCATTATTGTTCCTGAGGTCCGTCGCCATGGTGACAAACTGATCTACAAGTGACGCAAAGTTGTTTTTACCTCCATAGGATTGTGTTTCTGTGATCAAGATCACATCCAAAGAGAGTGCTGAGAGTTGGTGGAGCGGCAAATTGTTGTATTGAGATCCACTTATCGCAATTTTAAGGTTTATTTCGGATCTCCAGTTCTTGTCCGGTACGTGTTTGATAAAAGACCTTAAATGGAAAACACATTGTACATTCCTGAATCTAACAGGCACACAACAGGTGTTTCAGATAATGCGTCCATAAGCAGAGGCCCCCCTTTGCAGCCAAAGAGCTGATTCACTGTTTCAGCTGGAGATATAGGTCAGTGTGCTCCGCTGTAAACCGTTTCCTGCTGTGAGTGGCAGCCTTACAGTAGCAGAGGCTGCCCTCACACCTCCCCAGAGGAACGGGGGTCTATTGTTGTTCCTGTGCCGCTCAGTTTAAGGTGTTGATGTCCCCAGCTGGCAGCACACAAGCTGGGTGAGCCCTCCGTTACCAGCAACTGCGTAGAAAGACGTAAAGAGTTGCGGATCTACATGCATAAAGCCGAGTAGAAAAGAAAATGGTCTTGGTTCCCTTTTTAGGTGCCACTTCTTCTATTTTTAGTTTCCTTATGCAGCAGTTTAAAGGGTCGGATGATCAATTACTCCAGATCTTTTTACAGTTATGCTTGATGATAAATTGGACAGATGACTTTGTTTTACTGCAGGCTCAACAGAAACTCACCTTTGTCGGCTTCTTGAAACAGAAGCCAACCCCAGCGGCGGCTCAATGCCTCCTGGATAAAAGACGGATAAGGGTCACGGAGAGAGCGGGCTCCCCTCCGTGACAATACTTAACACCGAAAGGAACCAGTGTTGTGTCCTTCACAGAGGTCTAAAACCGTCACAGGGGCGTCGTCGCTGTATTGTTTGCCATTTCTTGCTCAGCAATGTACATATTTTCAGGTGATTTTTTGAGATTTAATGCTGGACGTGAGCACGGAGAAGCGGCCCCCCTCGGATTTCAGGGACTTTCCCTTGGCAGAGGGCACGTGATGCGGTGGGCCCGGGTAAGGAGGGCAGTGAGTGGTGTGGATTTCTTTGGTATGCTGTCCCTTCTCCGTTCTGTCTCCGCTGACGGTCATGCTCTGACCTGTACTCATAACAGCGTCATTTACAAGACGAGAGACCGAGAGAAAAATATTTAAATAGGAAGCTCAGTTTATTTCTCTTTTCATATTAACTTTTGATGGTTACAAGAAAATTTATCTTAAATTTAAATTTCTTTTCATTTCTCAAGAACCCAGGTTATTTTTCCTTGTATCAACTAAATTAGCCGAGTTATCCTTCCATTGGTAGTTGAGCTTTATTTTGATCCCATAATCGACAATTTATCCCACCAAGCGGCTACGGTTCCTCGTTACCTTCTTCTCCAAATATGATAAGGTTCTTTCAAAATACTAATTGTCCAACTTGATTACATGTCACAGTTTGTTTTAAAAATTTTGAGGGAAGACCTTAATGATGCTTGTCAGTGACTGAATTATTAATCAAACGTTCTTGTAATAAAACATAAGTTCTGGTGTGTCCACAAAAAACAAATGCACGCAGCAAAAAACCCCCCAGGAAAGAACCAAATGTAAAAGGGATATTTAGACACGTTAGTAGCAGCCTTTCACAAAGTTGTGATGTGTTCCAATCTCCTTGGTTAAACAATAAAAAAATACTAAAAATAAATTTCACCAATAAAAACTGTATTTTCATAGAATTAAAGGAAATAAAAATACAAAAAACTGAAGGATGAATCACCTTGATTACTTTTAGAATTTCTTTCTTGTTTTTTTTAAAAACTATAAATTAAAATGTTTCTAAAACTGCCTCTTTTTAGTTCAACCTTGACTTTCCCCCGTACACCATAAAAATAATAGGAGTTGTGAATTACCCTTGTTGGTCCAAAAACATATTTGTGCTAGTTAACCTGTAATATTGCATTTAACTTAACATGTGGAACAGATCTCAAGTGTTTTGGTGACACAGAAGAGGTCACAAAAATACAATTTAAGACTAAATGTGTGGTAAGTTAGTGTGCTTATTCATATGCTAGGAGTAAACACAAGCAGCTTTATTCTGAAAATGATCATTTACAAGGACTGGTCTGAAAAATAGAAAAATAATAATTAAAAAAAAAAACAAAGCAGTCAGTGTTCTCTGTCTCCAGAAAAAGCCTTTCTTAAACCTGCAGAATGGCTGAAAATGTCCCGCAGATAGACTTGACAGTTTGGCTCCCTTTAGGGAAAAGATTAAAAATAAGGAAGACTCTTACCTTTTTTATTTTTTTTATTTTTATTTTTTTAAAGAAGTTTAGAATTTGGAAGACACATTACTTACTATGGCAACCCCTGCTATTTGTTACATTTTAACCTGCAGGTTTTCTGGAATTCATCTCTTACTCTTCCATCCTTGCAGCCAAATTTAGAAGCGGCAATGAAAAAAAAAAAAAAAAAGTAGGACAGAATCCGGTCTTGCAGGAAGATGAAGGACACGCACAGGATACTGGAGAAGAACCAAATCTATATTTCGTTGTAAGTTAACAAATATCTCAGCTGAGAAACTCGGCACAAAAACCTCGTAAATTTGAAAGGTAACAGTGGTAGTTTGAACATTTTGTTCCTGGCATTTCTTTGCTACCAATAAAAGTCTTTGTTGGCCCCTCCAGAGACTCGACCTCGGATTTTGATACAACTTAATGATTACAACATTCAATGGTGAAAGTATCAATTAAAAGAAACCCTAAATCAAGAATAACCGATGTGGAGGATTGTATTTTTGACTGCTTTTACACAAGTTTTTGCCACATCATCAGTTATAATGTGTATTTATTACAATTACTAGCATTCTACTAACATTTTGGATCCCTCTGAGTAGAACAGTGCATGGAGGACGAAATAATAAAACAATAGGTAAAAGATTAAGTTTATGTTGCTGTTTCTGTAGGACTTCAGACTGAAAGTATCAGTCAACTGGAACCAATTAATTAGGCGTTGAACCTACTTGATTAACCGATCATCAACAGACGTAATCACTTGTAAAATCAGGAGTTTGGACAGTTACTTTGTCTGAAGCGTAAAGCTGCATGCCTCAGACTAGCATGCTGCCAAAAGGCAGAAAAAAGTTTATCTCGCTGTTCAGGCGTTTACTGATCTAAAGCAGGCGGTTGTAGATGGAAAACGTGATGTGCCGAACGAGGACAGGATTTTGTTTTGCAAATTAAAGGATTGTGGAAGAGATTTTCTGTGAGTGACAGACAGCCTACGTGTTTATTGTCCTCCGTTTGTCTAAGAATAGACCTAATGCCACACTTTGAAGTCCTGAGGTCGCATCCCTTCGACGATTAAGTGATAAATTCCCACCAGGAACTCTTCTTCCAGGTTAATCAGTCTGATGCGATCTGAGGAAGTAAAACAAAAAACAAAAAAAACAACCTGTATGGACAAGGTGTGCTCCGTCGTTGTGTGAATTCCCAGGAATTGCATTCGGTAACCTTTCCACACAAGTCAATTCGAATGAAAAGCGTGACAAGGGATCTTCTCATCGTTTCTTGAAGCACCTGGGAAGGGTTTCGTTTTATTTTTGTTGCGTTCAGCCTCATTCAGTCGCTCAACCCGCTCTTCTGCTCACAACTAGAAATATTGTTTAAAGTGTGACTTGAGATTTCTGTCTTTGGTGTTTTGTTTTTCTAATAATTCCCTTGAGATTGTTGAGATATAAATACATTTATACCTCAACAATGTCCCCGCCACCCCCCCCCACACACACACTTTTTCAGCTCTTTGTATTCATTTTGCTGTAATTGTGTTGCAAAGCTTAAGGTGCTGTTCATACAGTTTGTGTTAACTTGTGCTCTTTGCAGCTACAACGGCTTTTACTGTAAACTCGTAAACAGGATTTCCTCATGGTTTAGGAGTGTGTTTATAGGAATGTACGGCCATTTTTCCAGAAGCACGTCTATGAGGTCAGACACTCATGTTGGACAACAGGACTCAGCTAATGGTGTCCAGTCTTCAGTTCTCCCAAAGTAGTCAGGACTTTGTGCAGGTTTCTCTAGCTTTTACACAGCAACTTTCTCAAGTCTTCATAGAGCTTGTTTCATGTGTTGGTGCATTCATGTTGGAACAGGAGGTTGTGCTCAGAGGCCTTTGTACAGTTTCCTTCAGAGGTTCTTGGTGCAACGTCACCACTGGGTGAGGGTACGAACAGGCTGCTTCAAGAGTTTGGTACATTTGACACAGTGCAGTGTGAAAGCAAAAAGCACCAGCTGAAAATGTAGCAAACGTTGCAATTTTGGTTCCCAATCCAAACTGAGTCTCCCAGAATATGAGGTGTGAAAACGCCCAGAAAGGCTAATACATCCGATGCTGAGGATTGAATCTGGTGATAAAAGGCTTGAAAGTAGCTGCTTGCCAGTGGAAACTCATTCAGCTCTCTGTGGCCTGTTCTTGAAGTGATCTGAAGTTGGGAGGTCTGTAGCTACTGAATGCATAAACTTGGTGACCTCTGCTCACAGCAAGCCTCATCATCTGCTGACCCTGCTCTGTAATTTTACATCATCCACCACTTTGTGGCTGAGTTTCTGTCTTTTCCAATCACTCTTTATGCTTCTAACTGTGGAATATTTCACGACTGGAACCAACTCTTCCTCAGACGTTTGTAGAGGCCTTCCCCGTTCTGCGGGGTTTTTTATACACGCGGCAGTGAAACTTAGTAGAACACCTGAATTTAATGAGGGTGAGTGAACACTTTTGGCAGGGCTTTTTTTCAGAAATCCTAACCTTAATTTATGTGTCTGAAAAAACTTACTTTGTTTCTGCTGGAAATCCAAAGACACATTTGTCCTCTTCTCTTTAGCTTTCCATCCCTCAGGGCCCCGTAAGAGATAGGGGAACACATAATCCCAGCTGGGATTAACTAGGAGGCACGCTCAGTAGCAGAAATAATTTTCTACTGTTTCTGGTCTTTGTACAATATATACTGCACGTACACACTGAACTCCCATCATGCTTTTCTTCAGCTATCCCCTTTGCCTCTCTGCAGACACTCCATTAACCTCCTGTCCATAGGAGCGTGTCGAGTTCAGCTAATTAAATGATTGCTCGGCCTCGCAGTGCCCTTTCCTCCTCGCGTCTGAGGCCTGCATCGCACATCCCGTGTTCTGGTTCTTACTCAGGCATTCCTGAGAGAAAGCAGGGAACGTCTCCTTTTCTGGAAGTTTTCTCATAAGACTAAGCGAGATGTTGAGGCCCTTCCTCTTCGTCTGCCCTCTTGTTTCAAGCTGTTGCCCAAGCAGGGGATTACCGTTGGTTGAGATGCTCGAGATTTTTCTCAAAAGGAGTGGGCTCCTGTAAGCCGGCAAGACGTCACAGTCGTTTGTCTCTGCAACCACAGATCCCTGAGCTGATCCACCTCCTCCTGTGCTATGTGCTCGATATGTTCTGTATTCTGTCGTCTTTCAGAGCGGATGAAGGTTCGTTCAGACATGTTGAATACAGCCTACAGAGGTGGCTTATCTAGGCGTCTTTTAAGAACCCGTAGTTGTGTTTGTGGATGGCAGTGGTTGTCTTTTCATCGGGCATAATCATATATTTGTGCGTGCCGCTCATTGGTGACTTTGTTGCAGCGCATTCCCCTGCCACGCCTGGCTGCAACACAAGGGGTTTAAAGACTCATCTGTCAGCACAGCATCAAATGAATGGTGGTAAAGCATCGGCGCTGAAACACGTCCGACAAGGTACCCAGTTGCCAGTCGGACTCGGTCTCCGTTTTAGCGACTCATTTCGATCCCCAAACTACTTTTGGAGGAGAACGCTTCTCAAAACGGGGTCTGTTTTTAACATTGCACTCTTGTGACCAACTTGTGAAAACCGAGAGTAACAAATCCTTTCTGTATCTTGTTTAACTGCCTCTCTTCCACCCTTCTCATACCTCTGCTCTCACCGGCGGCTGATGATATTTGTGTCTTACTAACGGTTGCTGATAAGCTGAAATGGTAGACTCTCCCGAAGCTTTATTTACCCGCCTTTAATACTGACCCGTCAGCTTGACTTATGAGACTGCCACATGGGCAGCATGTACGACGGTCCACTCTGACATCACATCCTCAGCCGGGTTCACACAGTGGAAGGAAGTTGGGTGCACCAACTTCCTCCCACAATCCAAAATAATGCCTGTTTTGGTTGTTGTGTTACTCTAAATTGTCTTTCTTTTAAACGTGTGCTGTGGCTCCTTACTTGGCTCAAAGAAAACTCTTGTTGTTAGAAAAACAAATGTATGGAGGTACACCATTTCGAAAGAGATTAACTCTTTTGCATCAAAATTGACCAAAGCTGAGCCATTTTCATCACCTAAAGTTGGCGCAGAGCAAAGCTTAGACAGACACTTGCTGGCTGTGTTTCTGTTACAAATGTGCACAACAAAGCTGACACAATTCTGCAACTGAAAAATGTTGTCAAAAAACCCCCCAACATTTTGCAATGGCAGTGTTTCACTTAAATAAACGCAAGTAGAGTCACACGTGAATAACTTTGTTCATCCTCCCACCACTTCCTGTTGTCTTCTTCGTCTTTTCCGCCAGTAGTAACATCCGGTTGTTACACATGACTCGTGTGATGCGGAAAAAAAAGAGCTTCCATCGCAGTTCTGCAAAAACACCTCGTTCCTTCACGCAGGACCCGACTTGCCTCAAAGCAACCTCGGCCGACTTGTTCCTGTCGGTATGTCGTTTAAGGAGCGTGTTGCGTAACAGAGATGAGCTGACCTGTACTCCCCTCTCCTAATCGGTCCTTTTGTAAAACACACAGAGAAGGCAAAATAAAAAAGACTCGACTGCCCTACCTCTGTTGGGGCAGCTTTTATATCTTAGCTCAGAGTCTTGCTAATGTGGACTCTGAGCTTATCTAAACTCTCCTGCAGCAGCTGCAGCAATACTTATCTTGATTCAAATTTAATGAGCCAAAGGTGAACCCTGGGGATTTCCTGCAAACAAAACCCTGAGGATCAGGAATGCAAACATATTTTGCATTCCTCGTGCCAGACAACCAGAATGCTTCTTCCTCATGCCTTTGCAAGAGCAATTAGCTCTTTACAAACCGAGCCTTAGGATCTTGCCTTCGTCAGAGTAGGCGCATTAAAGCTTGCAGCAGGCAACGACACCGCTTAATGTTGCAGTGATGGTTACAGTTGGCATTAGATAAAATAAATATTGCCAATTTTACAAGTTGATGTTTTGTTAATTCACTGCAAACAAAACCTCAGCCTGAAAGTAGCCAATAAAGACACTAGGGAAAGCAATGCATTATTTCCACCAGCATGCTTTTATTGAAAAACCTGCATCTGGTTGCAGCTGCCGTGTTTGGCAGTGGAAGAGTGTAGCTGGCTGTTGTACAGACCTCAGCGCCTGCCATAAAACCGCTTTCCTGCTGCGCTAAACCAAAGCTTCACCAAACGTTGTTAATGGCATGAATGCAACTCTGTAATTACCTAATATACATTCATTATCCGCAGTCCCATGCAGTAATGGTGCTGCATTCACTGACTCCTACCAGGAGATCCGAACTGCGTTTCTGTTTCATCAGATTGACGGTAGAGATGAACTCAAAAAAGGATGAAAGACTAACCTGAAGGAAAAGTTGCTCCTACAAAAGCATCCACTTGTATCCAACAGTCTTCCCCTATACTTTTTTCTTAAATGGCACATAAGTTACATTTTTATAAAATTTAAAAAACCTGCAACTTTAACAGTGGTGTGTTAAGTTTTGAGAGCCGCTGAATTATTTTAGGGAAGCATAAGTTTCATATAGGCTGGTGTGACAATACTCACAGCATAAGGGTTAGGGTTAGGGTTTAAGCATAACCTTGAATCTATAATACCATCACATTTTAAATCGTACTTACGCAAAAAAAAGAACAAAACAACATGCATAAACATTGCATAGCATGATCTAAATGATTTTTACTACCGCAAAAAAAAACAAACAAGAAAAAAAACAACATTTTGATTGTTACCACCTCAATTTAAATACTGTCAAATAGAAATTTGATTATTTTAAATCGGATACCTAAGTTTCAGCAAAATAACAAAACAATTATGTTCAAAATTTTGATGATATTATCTGGCCAGTCGAGAGTTTTAATGGATAAACGTGTTAAAGATTAATTTATTTCTTGTCTGAGCCTCTTTCTGATTCTGCCAGCCGATGTAATGCCGCCGAAAAAAAACATTTACTTTAAAGTCTGTATTAATAGTTGCTGTGTGATGAGTAATGCTGCAATGAAAAATGACTGTGTCTGGAGAAAGAGGGGTTAGTGTGTGCGTGTGTTTATGTAAGAGGAGGAAATAGCAGAGGATCCTGAGAAATCTCAAGCTGGCGTGCTGGTGAAAAGAGGCCGCCTCAGCTCCCCACAGTCACAGATCATCAAACCCACCGTATCCTGCTGTCTTAACTCCCCGCTGCCCACCACGCACACGCCCTCCTCTCATATACCCTTACCCTGAATCAGGCTCCTCGTCCCAGATCAAGTTATAGCGAGGACGGAATCGGAGCTAAGCTCGGTCCCACGTAGAGATCTCCCTTTGTGGGGAGCTGATTTAAAGCCTCCGCTTGTTCTCCGAGACCGGTTCTAATCCTCACTGCTGGGAAAACAGTGACACTCATGCTGTTGATTTACAGCCACCTGAAAATGATACATCTGTCTTTGTAAATGGAAGTCGGAGGAAGTTCATTGGACGGCTTCAAAGTGTTTAGTTTTGGAAAAAGTGAAAAGCTGTAAAGTAGCTCGAACGGCTTCAAATTTTCAGGCTGAAATGTTTGCCTGTTGTTTTTCGGGAAACGGCTTCAGCTCTTCAGATTGGACTGAGAGCATTTACAAAAGAAAATCTATTAGACATTCAACTGGATGTAGGTACGGACTTTGACTGAGCCGTTTTAACACAACTATGCTTTGCTCTACACCATTTCAGGGACCCTCCGGCTGCATGTTTAGGGTCACTGTCCCGCTAGAGATGAATTTCTACTCAGTTTTAAGTTTTCTTGAGGTATTCTTCCAGTATTGTTCTGTATTTTGCTCCATCCATCTTCCCCGCAACTTTTTTTTTTTTTGCTCTAGCTTTCCATCACCAGTGGCGTCTTATTAAAAACTCGTCTTCCTTGGTCTTCATGATTCTTTTTGTTCTTCGACAGACCCATGAAGTTGTCACAGAACAGCTGGATTTGCAGATGGACACTTGATGACTTTTGCAGAATATTGACTGCGCTTTTCCTTTTTTTTGTGGGGAACTCCAATTAAAGGGAGCAAAAATAATAATGAATGCCACACTTTTAGTTTTTGCGTCATTTTCATTCCATTTAATGATTCTGCATGGATTTGGGTTGTTTTATCACTTAAAAACCCAACGAGACACAATGCAGGTTGTCAAAACAAGAAAAATTTTAATACTTTTTTAGGTGCCTCATTTTCTTTCTTTTACACGTCGGTCCTTCTATTCCGTTTCTCCCGACACGGCTCCAGGATGGTGGATGTTTTATCTATTTTCGGACGCCAGCAGAGTTTTGCAGCAGTAGTTGGTTTAAATACGGTCGACAAAATGTCACGGGGGTCATGTCTGAGGAAGTCCCAGACCACAGAGCACTTTGTCTTCATTGTTTTCTCCTCCTGTCTCCTTCTCTTCAGCTCCTTGTGCGAACAAAGACAGAGGCTTGTTAATGACATGCATATATCGTGCTAAGAAGAGGAAAAAAAAAACCCTCTTTTCAGGTGCAACATTTCACTTTAAAGGAAGAGGCTGACAGCTAAATGCTTTTGTTATCAGATTCTTTTGAAGCCAAGCTGCTGCCCTCTCTGCGACGGCCCGCATGCGTTTGTGAGTTAAAGCAACTCAAACGGCTTTACTACCGCTCGCGTCGTGCCGCCGCGCTGCGTGTGTGCGTCTGTCTGAGCGCCGCTTCCGCCCGCTCGAGCGAGGGAGACCTCTGCCATTGTTGAGTTTTTTTTTTTTTTTTTTTACACCCCGCCAGCCGGGACTAAAAATAACCCAGTGCTTTCCAAATTTGTCATCTTTAAGGCTTCGCTGTTTTGTTTTGAAGCGTGCTTCTCCCCGGGAGAGCTCAAGGTTAGCGAGGGGCACTTCCTGTTCCTCTTTGTTGCGCCAACGGCAGTTCCTAAAACGTACTCAATCATACAAAAAAATAAGTAAGGCTCCTGGGAAAGAAAGGCCTGTGCTGTCGTCTTCCAGAGTCGCACAGCAGGCATTCCAGCTGTGACTGACAGTTTTTCCTTCTGTCTTCTTGTTTTTCCCTGTGTGGGAAGATAAGTCGGATCATGAGGAATTATGCCACCACAACAGCAGCATATGGAGAGAAATGAAGCAAAATCTGTCAGTCCTGTAAAACCCACTTAAGAGTTAAACTTGGACTCACAATAGGATATGCAGCTGTGTGTGTGTGTGTCTCGGCCCTGGCTTGTAACCCCCCACACCTCCCTAAAAACAAAAAGTTATGTGTCCCTTTAAATAACCAAACAGCCTAATAGATATGCATGCTGCTATGCAAACAGCAGACTATGTAAACTTCCCAGATGATCTAGGCAAATACATTATGTAAGTTGTTCTCAGGTGCCTTTTGACTGGAAACAGATGCAGGCTTCTTTGACTAAGACTTTACTGAAAGGATTTCTGACATCGTACAACTTTTTTGCTCTCTGTTTGTGGTTTAGAGCGATAATGTGGTCGCCTCCTTCCTGTTTCTCAGAGGTTTGTTAAAGAGAAGGCTGGTGCTCGTCATTTCAGCCAACCAGGAAGTAACGCGTGATGTTTCCACCAGGTCCTCTGTATAGCATTACATTTAAATCAGTTCTGATATGCTGTATCTGTCTTCACATGAACACGTGATCACAGCTTCATCTAAGCTCAGTCATTTGCCCGTGCCAGTTCCTTTTCTTTTTAAAATGAATTTGATTGTTTTTTTCCCCCCTAAATTAGGAACGAATGAACAAATAAAACAGCTGCTAACATTAGTTAGCCCACCAAACCTTTAATAAGTTGATGAAAATGCTGTATCAGTTGGATGTTAAAATGCTTTAGCATTTTGACCATTGTCGCATATTCTCCTCGTACCTCCATGCGACCAACGTAGCGTATGTACACCACGACTGCCTCCAGCAAAAGTATGGGCTATTCAGATATTTGTTGGTAATGACCGGCCACACTCCATGTACAACATGGCTTCTTTCTGGACTGACCTCCAAGTTGCACATGGACTGTGGTGAGAGGGAGGGACGTGGCGAGTTCTTTAGTCAAATGCAAAATGTATTTGCCTTACTGTCAAACATTTACTCTTACATCATAAGTGGGGATTTAAGAGGGGGATTAAAACGAGCAAGGAGTGGCCCATATTATTTATCCTGCACACTTGCACAAACAGAGTGTGTGCAATTGTTTGACTGCTGTTATTATAGCAGTCTGCGGGGATTATATACTTTTTGTCCTTTTCTAGGTTCAGATCTGCCTAATAAAAACCAGCCCCTCGTACTCCGCTTTGCTTAGTACAGAAGGTGGCTGCTGAGAAACGATTGCTTCCTGTAGGGGTGGAGTCTGACGTTTTATTTGGCCGTGACATGTGTAATGCACCCGTTCGACGCCGCGAAGCGTAGCGCGAATCGCCTGCGCTGTAAACAACCATCCTCCACCACAGAAAGAGAAGCGCCGAGCTGAACAACGCGACTGTTGACGTTAATTCAGTATTTGGAAAAGTACAGGCTGACTGCAATTCTAAAACAGTCCAGAAAATCGAAGTTCACAACTTCTCCTTCTGTTCGCTGATTCTACAGGAGGAATCCAAGTAAATGGGAGAAAGCGCAGACTGTCTGCGAAGCAGGATTTTAATCGAGAGGAATTTCACAGGAAGTCAGTGGCCACGCTATGTGCCATTATATTTTATGTGTGAACTTTTAACAACAGAAAAGAGTTTAATACAATTTTGCAATATCTGAAATGCATCGGGATCAGCACAGAGTTGTTGTAATTAGAGAAAATATAATTTTTAGATTTTTGTGCATTAGTCCTTTCCAGTACACTCGATGTATGAATAAAAAAATGTATTATACACATGTATTTTGCTGGACGTCATGACTGATGGTGCACTGAATCAGTCAGATCTGCTGTCAGTGAGGCTAAAGGTGATGGTGCAGAAACCTCCAATGTTTATGGGCAAAATTTGCAGTCAGGAAACGTTTTGGTGTAGAAATGGTTCATGTGACTGTAGCACTGCGAAAGAAAAACAGAAGAAAATCAAACAATTGAAACAATTCCCAATATTTTCAGAAAACACGCACCACATTATTTCCTGAATCTTTGAACTTTCGTAATCTTACTCTAGTGCTCGGTTTTATTCTGTGCCCTGGAAGTAATTACCAAACATTAACTGTTTTAAAAGGCACGGCTGTTTTTTTTGTTGTTGTTTTTTTTACTCTTGGTTTCTCTATTGCCCTTTCAGGCACTGACGGGTTTCTTGTTGCCAACGTGAATTACAGACCCGAGTTTGGGCGTGTTGGGTGGTGGTGTGTTGGTTTTGCGGTTGCTCGTTTCTGTTTGAACTCTCGCCAGCGCAGGACACGGCTGTTCTTCTGGCTTGGACCGAGGCCAGAACATGACTGATTGACGGCTCCCATCTTTGAGGTGGAAAAACTTTTTTGTTCGGTTTGACTGATGTCTTTGAAATCGGGACGAATGTGGGGCATGCGTGTGTGGGTGTTTGCGCCTGAGCTGCAGTTTTCTGAGGATTTTCTAATACTTTGGTTTTGTATTTGTGGGGACTCTGAGACAATGTGGCTCCTTTCCAGTTCAGGGGTGGTCAAATAAAAACAAGACGGGGGGGACGCTAAGGGACGCCGCAGGAATGACAACAACATTCAGCAGAGTTTTTACACAGGAGCCCCGAGCTGCTGTTTTAAAGATAAATCTGCTTTGTGCTACATTTAACTACTCTGATATCCTATTAATAACTTAACAGGCTGTCAGGAATATGACATTTTACTTGATCACTAACTATCATGCCGCAATTTACGGCAAAAGTATGCGGTGTGCTTCGAATATTTGTTTCTTCGCCAGTCAGCGTTTGACCTGAAGCCTCTTGTTGAAAACCTGACGAACGACATCCGTCGGATAAATGAGAGCTGATTGGCTGACTCCGAAATCATGATGCGACCTCGTTGGAATCCGCAAGTGCTTGTAGAAATGTTGGAAATATTGTGTGTCAAATCATAAAAATACAGATGTTTCCTTCTGCAGCCAGTAGCTTAAAAAGGTATAAATTTTGCAGATCTAGAAGTTTAAAAAAAAAACAACAAGTTTTTCTAGTTTATTGAACCTCTTCCGTACATGTGACCTCTTGTCTACATATTTTAGACAAAAAGTCTAAAACAACTCTGGATAAACATTGTTAAAAAACGTATATAAACATTTCAATACAGAAGACATTCTATGGGGTAAATTAGATAAAATATCACTGTTAAAAATGCAGTGTTGTGACGGTATATGTGCTGTGAAAGCGGCGGTGGCAGCCCCTTGCTAATTGCACACCAGTGCAAACAGCCGGTCTGGAGCTCTGAACAGTGCAGCACATTATTCCCATTTATTTGGCAGAATGTGAACTGAAGTTTTTAAAAGTGATTTATGTGCTGAAAATTCAAATTTGTGTGTTTGGAGCTGCATTTCAAACCTTTTTAGATGAGGAAGATTTCATGCAACTGGAGCCTCGTTAGCTGGAACAACCGTGGAGGCGAACAGCACCGAAATGCCTCCGTGTTGCCGTATTCATTTTCCCCCCATTGACATGACTGATGGCTTCGGTGCAGCGTGCGTGTGACTTAGCTTGTTTTACTCTTTAGTTGATACAAGCTATGTATTGTAACAGAAGCAGCAAAGGCTGATTACTCAGTGTTGCAGAAACCACAACAAAACATTTGCTTTGTCCTCCGTATGTAAATAGGTCGAATATTTCGTTGCTTTGAATATATTCTGTTCTGATATCCGAAGTAGCTCCTCTGAAAACCCACAAAATCCTGAGTTTTAAAATGAAATCCTGCCTGCATTTTTGAAAATAAGTCGCAACGAAATGCCCGACTAACTGTCTTCACTGATTAAATACCACTTCTTGTATTTTAGTCTTCCAGGATTGTCTTGAAATAATTAAAATGTGTCTAATTTAATTGTCGTCGCGGCTTTCCCACTGCGACTCTTGAAAGTGATCCCCGCTCGCTGGCGCGTCTTGCGTTGCGCTGGGGGCCGTTTTCAGTGAGTCACACAACAAATATCTCTTGTCTCTGGGAAATTGAAGCGCACTTCTTTTATTAGAATTTGTGTTTTACGTGTGGCACGTGGGACGATGAGCTGACGTGAAACGTTTCTTCTCCCGTAGATCCGTGTCTCGTCGTGATGCCGCCGTGCGTGGGCGAGGCCGACCGCTTCAGCCTGGAGGCGCTGCGGCACATCCACAAGCAGCTGGACGACGACAACGACGGAGGGATAGAGGTCAACGAGAGCTTGGAGGTGAGCTTCGGGGCTCCGCGTTTAGCGTTTCAGAAACCGGGCGAACACGAACACACAGCAGGTCACGGGGGGAGAGAGACTGGCGCTGTTGGTTTTAGTTTTAACTTGATGATTTTTTAGCTACAGCTCCGGTTAGGAGTTTTATAGAAGCCCATTTCCGCCATGAAAGAAAAAATAAAAGACCAACAGGAAGTCATAATTTCGACTTTGAATCTCATAATTATGACTTCGAAAGCCATAACTATGACTTTCAAAGTCGAAATTATGACTTCGTGTTGGTCTTTTATTTTTTCTTTCATAGCCAAAATGGGCTTCCGTAGAGTTTAGATGCAATCTGTTGTACTGATTTTGAGATTTTAATGACTGATTTAACACGTGGCTTTTAAATAAGTAGGTAATCCATTCGTCCTAGTGCTACACAACTTGTTTAGTTTTTCTTTTAGGGTTATTTGGTGTCATTGGTACATTCCTCGAGTCTCAACAATTGACCCAAACTATCAACACAGAGAACAAATAGCAACCTTGACAATTCAAAGAGGCGTTTTTACGAAAACTAAGTGTATTCATAAAACCGACATGAAGAAAAAGAAAACGTCTACAGTTTTTCCAGATGTATCATAGAAAATCCAATTGTTTGTGGATGAAATTTTTCAAACATAGTTTTTCGTTTTAGGTTTTAGAACAAAAAAAGTAGATAGAACTACATCCTAGAAGGCAAACCGAGTTCTTTCTGCGACTATAAATAAGAAAAAAATCAAAATGAAATAAATAATAAAAAGCACAACCTTTAAGATCAGGTCGTTTCAGCTGTTGAATCTGTTCATCTCAAGACATAACTCATTAATATTGTGATGAGAATATCCGTTACGACTGTCATCCTGCCTTTTTACTTCACCACAATGTTGTGACAACATTCCAGCAGACATGATTTGCATCGTTTAATCATGACTCAGCCTCGTATGAACTGGAAATGGTTGTCGCTACGCACGACGGCGGCAGCATCATGCTGTGGACATGTTTTTCTTCGTGGTGCATTCCTCAATGTTTCTGGAATAACAATGAAACTTCACCTGAGATCAGCATCTAAAAACAGTTGAAATTTGGACATATTTTATAATTACAGCAGGGAAATGCTTCCAAACCTCAAAACATTCTCATATTACCCTCTAGAATCAGCCAGTCTCAACCCAATTAAAGTTCTACACCTACAAACTGGACCTTATCAGAAAAGCAACCCATTAAAATATTGTCCAAATTAATGCCAGAGGCTTCTTAATGGCTATAAAAAAATGAATGAATGAATGAATGAGGTGGGAAATTTATGCAAATATCAACAATTTGCAACAGTGCTCTTGTTAGAACAGCGTGAAGGGACCAAAATGCCTCAAGGTAGTGTTTTTTAAACAATGCATAAATATCAAGAAACAGAAAGGAAAATCTTCTAAAGAGACAAAGTTCACAATCGTTGACCTCGCGGCTAAATGTCAGCAAAATTAAATGTCAGAAGTTTAAGAAAATAAATGCTTAACCTTAAAACTGCCACTTTTCTACACTTTTAATTGCTGGTCTTACATTTTGTATATTCAGCTAGAGAATGTTTTCCTAAAGCTTTTTCATTTGCCAGATGGGGCTTTGTTGAAGCAGGATCTCTTGTCCGTCACAGGTCGACGCATGTAAATATTTAGTTTCCAGCGCTGAGAGAGAGAGAGGACAGAGGGAGAGAGAGAGAGAGAGACAGACAGAGAGAGAGAGGACAGAGAGAGAGAGAGAGCACAGAAGGAGGGAGGGAGAGAGAGAGAGGGAGGAGGGGAGGGCCTGGCTGAAAGTCAAATGATTTTAATGCTTAGCAGTCAGTCATCAACGGATGAGTCAGCATTCCTGTCATAGCGACACATCATCACAACACCGAGCAATGCTATGACGGATTTTATATTACGGCCGTGCAATGAGGAAAATGTGTCTTTCAGTTTCAATTTCCGCTCCAAATAAACACAAAACTGTGGGATTGCTTTAAAGAAAAAAATAAAAAATAAAATAAAAAAAAAAAAGCGTAGCCACATTCACCATTCACTCATTCATAACGTCAGTATTTCAGAGATGGTAACGTTTGTGGTTTTTCGAATCAGATCCGCCATCTAAGACTAAACCCTTGACAATGTTTCTGACCTCTGGCACCCCCAGCACAAAGCAGCTGGTTGGAGGTGTTTGGTTGACTGGAAGGGTAGATTGACGCACGAGAGCTCTCTGATCCGCCACCCTCCATTTCAGTCTCTTGCTAATAAACGTCTGACGACCGCTTTTTTTTCCCCCCAGGAGTAATTTCAAGTGTTGAAGGAGTTCTGGTGTGAGAGATAGCTATACCCCGCTGCCCCATCTGTGGCGCCTCGGTTAGTCGTTTGGGTCTTGTTTTAATGGATCCCTGTCCACATTAGGGCATGTGTGTGTCAGTGATGAGCTATAAACAGCCTGGTTTAACTTTTGTCTGCTATGATGGTAAATCGTGTTCGTTTCTTCCCAGCAGAAGACAGTCACCATTGAGTCTCTTCTTCCCAAATTATTATTTTCTTCTTCTTCTTTGTTTGCTTTCTGAAGAGAGATAGGTTTTTCAGTGGGAGATTGTGACTACATTTCTTTGAATCTGACATATTTCCTTAGTTGCCGTAGACTCACTGCTGGCCACTTTATTAGACACACCTTACTAGTACGCAGTTGAGCCGTCTTTTGAGATCCGGTGGCCATTGGTGACGACGTACAAGGAGCCAGTTGGAGATGATGTGAGCTGTTATACGGGGCGGATTAGTGGCCATCAAAAGACGGGTACACTGTGTTCAGAAAGGGACGAACGTGTTCAGCAACAGTCCCGATCCGTGACCGCCGGAGGCTGTAGCTCTGCTTTTTTTTTAATGCTATTTCTACTAAACTCTCAATCTGTCATTGTAATGTTTGCAACTGGAGACTCGTTGGACCAGGCAACCTTTTTTTTTTTTTCTTTTTCTTGCGATCTGTTAACTGTCTCGTGTTTTCGTCTTGCCTTCAGGAACGGTATTCTGCCTACCTTGGTTGTAGCAAGAGGTTATTTCAGGTGCTGCTGCACGTTTTCTTCAGACATCAATGCGACTCGCTTATTTCTTTCACTCTTTTTTACAATTTCTTGAAAACCCAAACTGTGAATGTGTGAGAACCTGCTAGTGTATGAGTTGCTTCTGAAATATTTGGACCAGTCCGCCTGGCTCTGACAGCAGAGTCACTAGTTGAACTTTCACTAAACTGGTCTTCCCTGGACGAGTTTCGTGGCGTTGTTATTGGCTGAGAATGCCGTTAGGCAGGTGTAGCTAATAAAGCGGCTGGTGAACATCTTTTTAATTGCATGTTAACCACTATGATTTATTGTTTATAGTTTTCCCACAGAGGGACAATAAATTATGTTTCTGTTTACCTTTTGGGCAAACTTTTGCTCTGTTGCCCCACTGCATGATGCTACCACCACCGTGCTTGACGGTGGTTGCAGTATTCTTAGCTTCTCTTTGACATCAACAGCTCAATCTATGTCTTGTCTGTCTATAAAATATTCCTTCTGGAGGCATTTATTTAGGGCTGATACGATAAATCAGATGAATCAAGATGAATCGATTAATTAAGTTACGGTCAACTAATTTAACAATCGATTAACTGGAGAGCACAGACTCAAAAAAGGTCATATTCTGAAAAACACTTAGAGCAGTAATTAAGTCAAAACTGTACAAAAAATAGAAATATTTATGGCATTTCAGTAAAAAAAAAGTTTTTCTTTTTTTAAAAAGCAATTCCTTTATTTGTTCTTTTGCATCTTTTGTGTATTTCTAATGCTGTACACAAAGGCTTGAGCGTTTAAATGAAAAAAATGAGCAGAATGTGCAACTTCATATCCGAATAATCAATTAATCATCAGAAAAACTGACAGATTAATCAGTAACTAAGATAATTGTTAGCTGGAGTCCTACATTTATTTAAACGCAAATCTTGCGCTAAGAAGTCCAGAGTTGTTCAGGACATTTATCCTTAAACTTGAAGTGATTTTGGTGATATTTTATCGTTTTATCATAGACTGCACCTGCTCGAATGCGGTTCTACAGGCCACACCTTTCTGCTCACTCCCAGGGATTTTGGATGACGCCCGTGGGGTCTGTTGCTGAGCGCAGCCACTGGGGGGACGGCAGGTGCATGTCCTCGCCTCTCGCTGCCGCCCGACAGCCAAGTGGATGTTCGGCCAGATCGTGTTGCATCTCTTGAATTGCACGAACTCGAACCTCGTCACGGACCGGGGCGGCGGTGGTTTTGGTGCTTCTGTTGCAGACTTTAATTAGTTCTCGCCTGATTGTGCACAACGTCGCCCGGGGTCCGTCGGCGCGGAGGCGTACTGTATATGCAGCGCGTCTTTGAACGACACGAAGGGGGGGGAAACCCGAGTCGGGTAGAAGCAGCATCGAGGGTATGATACGTCTATAAAAAGAAGATTCTTGAGGGTGTTTGTTGACTTGTCTGAGAATGTCCAACACAGAGATTTGATTTACAGCTTAAACTTACATCTCGTGATGCTTGCATCACCAAATATAAGGTGTCATGTGGTAAAAATTTAGAAAAATAGCCGTTTCTTGGGCTGTTGGGTTGAAGACAGAGACGCATGAAGAAATCGGTGGTAAGAAGGGTAGAAATATAGCAACAATGATGACATACTGAACAGCAATGAGAAATAAACAGGATTTTTTTTGTGTCTTTTTTTACATCATATTTTTTTATTTCAAGAGTAGATGGCGACTGAAAAGAAAGTTACCAGAGCGTGCCTTGGTAGTGGTTAGATGGAGGATCTAGATTTAGAGCAAAGACTGAATAAATATAAAGGATGCACAATTAAGATCGCGAGATTAAAGCCGCCTTTAATATGTCCTGGTTCATTTGTTTTTGAATAAGAGAATGAGATAAACAGCCACTTCAATCACTGATCTCTGTGCAGCTGTCCTGCTAATGGCGTCCAGTAGCCTCCAGATTTGATGCAAAAGCAATTTCCTGGTGATTTATACTTCATAATTAATTCACCGAGCCAAGAAAACTGATTGTTTTTAGACCACCCCTCTCACCGAGTATTTCTTTAATAGAATAAATCAGACAGCTCCGTGAGACTCACAAACGTTGCTTTTGACTGCTACTGCTGAGCAAATAGTGCTCTGCAGCTCTGAGAGGACGGTGGATGAACTTGTGTTCACTTCTAAATTTTGACCGAAGCAGGAAGCGGCAGCAGGGAAATGCTGTGGTAAATATGGTCATTGGGACGGAGCAGAGCCGGATAAATGCAGTCCGTCCTCTTCGCACCAGGAAGGGACTGCCTGATTCCTGCAAAAGGGATTTTTATAGACTGTAACAGCATAATGCCACCATCATTATTGCTAACATTTCATAGTGTTTTTAGGTCTGAAAGCCTCATCTTTGCCGTGAAATCTGTCGGTTTGGGAAGCTGTTAACTCCTAACTAGTTTCCTTCTAGCCGAATAAGGGATAAACAATAATATCGTTGTTTTGAGAGCATTTTCAAGTAAAATATTGACAAGTTTTACCTCTCAAAGACTAAAAGTTAAATTATGTAGAGAACGCTCCACACTGGAACTGGAAGATATTTTAAATATTGAAAAAAAAAAAAAAAAAAAAAAAAAAAAAAAAAAAAAAACAACAAACTAAAAAAAAAAAAAAAAAAAAAAAACAAAAAAAAAAAAACCTAAAAAAAA
>NW_015114274.1:34475-40180 GCF_001443285.1 Poecilia latipinna | reverse complement strand
AAAAAAAAAATAAAAATATTTAAGAAAACGCCCCCCCCGGAAAAGGAAAAAATTTTAAAATTTAAAAAAAAAAAAAAAAAAAAAAAAAAAAAAAACAACAACCAACAACCGTAAACAAGAACAAAAATAATAATCACACACAAACGAAACCTTAAATAAATGAATCATGAAATCTTTTAAAACAAAATTGCCCTTCAAAAGATATTATTCATCAGAATGAAAATGACGAAGCTCGTTTCAATTCATCGGTGCAATAAATTGATTAATTGCTGATTAGCAAATGGAGTCGCTGCTGAAGGTTTCGCAAGACTCTCCATGTTCGATTTTCACCGGGTCGCGAAGGGAAAATGTTTTTATGTTGCCAACAAGGCACCAGCAACAATTAATCACGATTATTTACTAGAAGCTAATAACAGCACTTGGCCTTGTCAAGTCAAAAGATTAACCATTTTCAGTAAATTAAAAATGTTTAGATGATTTCTTTTATTCATGTTTATGTCTGTCTGTGTACTTCTGAAACAATAAAATCCAGCATAAATTCAAATGATCAATCGATATTTAGATTTTTTTTTAAATAATCGAATCAACTTAATGTGTAATCATTCCACTGTTGAAAAAAGACCTTTTAAAATGAAGCATTAAAAGCCCCAATTTATGACTTTGACCCTGACAAGTTCTGACCAGAACTGTAAATCCGCAGCGCCTCAGAGAAACAAAAAAAAAGGAAAATTACGACGTGATCGACGGCTTCACCGGCGTTCCCGACGTCGTAAATCGCAGCCCCATGCTGTTTGTGTCATGTTAATGACATATTAGGAAGGATAAATCAAAATCACTGTCCTACGTTCTGCAGACTCTCTCGCTTAGAATAATGTCGATCTCCGAGTGCGTTTGTCATCTTTACAGTGACGATGATGGAAAAACTGGATGTAATAACTTTTGCTCGTTAAATGAGTACAGATTGACTGCTTATAGCTGAGTGTCAGGGCGGCGCAGAGTCAGTGGAGCTAAGGCTCATGGGAGGAATACCAAAACTCAGCCAACTCCTCCTGAGGCTGGACTCTTTTCCGAACAAAAATATCCTTTGTTCGCTGCTGTGTAAGTGCGTGTCTGTCTCAGTCCTGGCTCTGATTATGTCACAAACTGCTTGTCACAGTCTGTTGTGTGGACAGTAGGTTGTCGCATCAGCACTGATGCTTGACTCTCAGAGGGAGTCTGGACTTTCTGTTTTCTACCAACCGTTGTTTGGAGAGATTCCCTCCTCTCCTCCGTTCAGGTAAATGGATCTTAACTCTGAACCACCGAAACCACAAATCACCTGCACTCAGACTTATCTATGTATTTGTGGCTTGCTGCTCTGACTTTATATGGCTCCATAAAGTACCTCAAAGCTTCCTCTGACTACATGCAAAGCATCTCTGCCAACCTGCCGGGAAGTGGATTCGTGATAGTCGCAGCTCTGCGACTATTTACCATGTAGTCTTAGATTTCTAAGAGAAAGACTTTTATGTGTTTTATTTGTAGTCTGTTGTATTCTGTTGCCTTAAGTGTTGAATTGGAAAACAATGATGGCTTCCCTTTGAAGGAGTGAAGTTGAAAATTAATATTATGAAAAACTTTTCTGCTTTTTCTTCCCATGCTCATGTTGGATTGGGAAGTATTCTTTATGTCTTTGCCAGAAAGTCGTTTCGTTTAATCATTAACATGTAGTGGTTATTAAGGACAAGTATTACACAAACTGCTGTCCTAGCATTGACGGAGGCTGTTGGGCATTTAATGGCCAACAGCCATTAAATTTCCATCAATGTTTCAATGTTCTCAAGAAGGTGTGAGGATAAAGAAAACACCCACGTGTCCCAGCCAAGTCGGTGTCCGTAGGGGAACAAATAAAGCCATCTATCCACTTATCTTGTGCTACACACAGACCCATTGCCACGGCGACCGACTGACAACACTCTGCATTAGCCTACAGAGCAGAGATAACATTCAAGCGTATCAAGATCCCACACCGAAAAACACACATTTCGCACAAAGAGAGCAGAGCATTCAGTCGCGTTGTATTTTATGCTTGATGTTTATTTTGTGATTATTAATAAGTGGTCGCCTCAACACGTCGGTGCTTTATTACTTAGTATAAGCAGCTCTTCTGCTCATGGTCTGTCAGAGAATAGGTGTGTGAGTCGCCTTATTTTAGTGTTAACTGAACAAAAACACACGAAATTATGCAGCACGTGTCCATGCTACAACGGTGAAAGCCAAGCTAGCGTAACTGACCTACTTTTTGTGACCTAGCATAGCCTTCGCTATTTTGTTTTTCTATTTAAAACTTTTTGTTGACCTGTGAAATATGACATCCTTAGACCTTACTAACTATTATAGTGTTGACAATTAATACTGCTGTTAATTTTCTTTTGCATATCTTTTATATGTCACGCGTACATGTAAGATTTAGCGTGTCATGTTCACAACTTGACGGCTAAAAACAACGGCAGTCGTAATCGGTGAGTGTGCAGCATCTTTTGCCCTCCAGCAGGAAGCTGGGGGCGGGACGTTGGATGCGTGACGTCTCACTTCAACTCGTCTGTACTTACTACCGACTGTATTACGTTACACTTCAGAGAAGCTAGCTAATATTCATGTTTTAGCCATGAGACGAGTGTCAGCTGCTGTTTTTTTTTTATTTTTTATTGGGCTGGCGCCTGTTTGTGTGTTCTCACGACTAATCACGACATTCAGGCACGACTCCGTGTCATATTTTACAATCTGTCTTTGTGTCTGACTCCTAACCAACTCACCGTGGCATCTGTTAGTATCTGTGCTTTTTTGAAGACGTTTCCTGATTACGGCTTCGCCAAAAACTCTCGGCAGAGTCTTGCTTTGACAGCTCGAGAGCCCTTTCACATCCGATTCGAGTGCGAGCGCTTAAGTCAGCGCTCGTCCCAGACTTTTAATTTCACAGGCCATTCAGACAGCTCCTGCGAGCAAAAGGATTTTTCTTTCAATCTGTGACAGGAGGAACATTTGCAGCAGACAGCCTTTCAACACCAGGCTGCCATTATGTATTCAATGTCAAACTCACAGCGGTCCTCCAGCTCAGGCTCTTTGAGCACACACTGCAGACGTGTGAAAGTGCTGCGAGGTTCTGATGTCGACTGCCTCGTCTGCATGTCTGTGTCGTAGCTAATACTGTTGTTGGAGTATTTCTGCTAAATGAAAGAGCTGATGAAAACATCTGTCAACAGACATGGATCTAAAACCTCTTAATTATAAAATGTTCCCTCGGTTGTTGTGAATACTGGTTTTAAGCTTTTTTGTTGTTGTTTGTTTTTCTGGGTCAGTTGGGACTTCATTCTGTGTTTTCTGCCCCAAAGTTGAAGAGGGGATTTTGCTTTTCTTTTCTTTTTTTTTTTTAACTCGCCTTTTATTTGCTGCTGACGTGAACAGAAAGCAAACTGCGCTAAGCTTTTCACTTCTTACACTTTTGTTTAGAGCTCAGGAACTTTTAATTCTTCTGTAAATTTCCACTTTGATATTTTCACAAGTTATCTGAAAAAACAAACAAACAAAAAAACAGAACTACTTTCAGTCCTTAAAACTTATGTAAATTATGTTTAACAGAATGGAGTTGGTGTTCTTTTTAATATTTTATAATCTTACACTTGCCAAAATCACTTTAGCTTTAAGATGTTTCAAAATTATGTAAAGGGAGTTTCAGCATGAGATGCTTTCAGGATTGCTTGCATTTCTCTTCTTACAGCAGAGTTGAAAATTTACTAGCCTGACCCGGTTTGACCCCTGGGCTAAATTACCTAAAGGAATGGAAATCTTTGGAATGTTTTTTTTTTTTTCCTCTTTTCCATTTTAAATAATCCATTTTAACATTTTAGCTTCTGAACAATATCAGAAACGAATCGACTTTCCGGTGTCTACAACATTTCCTCCATCTGTAAATAAGTACGTCTGTTGACCCTGGTGGTCTTCTGTTGCCTTATCACACCTACTCCTAAACGTCCTACCGCTTATTTTTAGGATTAAGAAAATGTTTTAAAGTCACACGTCGGCGTCGGTAGTTTTCCCAGCCCCTAATCTACATGAGCAAAACAAACCCTAGACTTAAAGGAAATGGTCGGAGTGGAAAAGCGACACACTTCAGCGGTCCGACGCTCGTCTGCATCGCAGTCGCAGGATGGTGGAGAATCATAAACAAGCAAAGATGACAGGAGTTCTTCCCCTTTTTTGTTTTCTTTTTTTTTTTTTTTTTAAGCGCATGCCCGGGCCACACACATGCACCCAGGAGCCGGGGATGAATGCTTTGAGGTGTTTGGTAGTCAGCTCTGATCCTCGCTAATGCTGCCAGTATTCTGGCTGTTCTCTTCGCTCGGCTTTGTCTCTGCAGGGGCTCTAAGTTCTGAGCGCCAGAGAACTAAATCACACATACACACACACGCGCACACACACACACACACACACACACACACACAGAGGTGGAAGCGGCACCTCTTCCACAGATCTATTCTCTTTTCTAAACCCTTGAAGGGAAGAAAAAAATAAGCATGCGTGTGCCTGTGTGTGTGTGTGTGTGAACGATCCAAAGAGACTTGAAGACAAAACTCTTGTGTTTTTAAATCCCGACAAGCACAGCTATCTGGTGCCTTCCTCTAGTTTTGTCTCTCTTCTTTTTTTTTTCTTCTAGTTTATAATAGAAGACATGAAGCAGCAGCAAACCAACAAACACAGCAACCTGCACCGTGAAGACCAGCACATCACAGTGGAGGAGCTGTGGAAGGGATGGAAGAACTCCGAAGGTAAAGCAAAACTTATTCAGGACAAACCCGTTCTGTCCTGAGCGAACACTCTGCTTTCTGTTATTTTATTTTGCACAAACAGGTGCGAGACGCCAACGCTAATGTTTTTTTTTTTTACATCGTCAAACATAAAACACAATCACTCGAGACAAACTGATGATAAAAAAAACATCATCACGCCTCAATACAGTAAATCGCACAAAGAAAAGGGCGTGGTCGCTTTCAGGTAAAACACCCGCTGAGACGTCGTCCCCGTAACACACTCCGGCGTGTTCCTGCACTTCAGGCGGAACCTGTTCGGTTTGTTTGCCTCTTAGTCGACACCGACGGAGCGTCCTCTTACACCAAAGACATAATTTAAGAAAATCTTCAGCGGTGTGAGCTTGAGAGAAGAAACCAACAGCGGTCGTAAAACAAACCCGGGCAGTTGGATCACTTTTCAAGGAAACATATTATATAAGAATAGTTCCAACAATCTGGTTACATAAGTCTGCAAACTCTTAAACCCGTAGTTTGTCGAAACACCTTTTGCTTTTGCTTTTGTTTTTGTTTTTTATTTGTAGGAATTTCAGGGTATTTCACTCACACTGCCTTGCAGATTTCATCCAGTGCAATTATTTCATCACCACTAG
Organism: Poecilia latipinna; assembly: GCF_001443285.1. Taxonomy (NCBI): domain Eukaryota; kingdom Metazoa; phylum Chordata; class Actinopteri; order Cyprinodontiformes; family Poeciliidae; genus Poecilia; species Poecilia latipinna. The sequence continues at coordinate 34,743 of NW_015114274.1, read as the reverse complement.
TAGAAACATTTATCCGAGAATGGATACAGATCTGTTTTGATAGTATTTCAGTCTTTATTTTATCTGTGGATGTACAACTTTTTTGTCGTAGTTATCGTCATCATCATCATTCTGATTGACTTCAGACTTATTTTTTAATGCTAAAGACTTAAATTAACACTGATGTGCAGTGCTGCTTGATTTTATCAGGAAATTCAACAGAACTTTTTTTTTTTTTTTTTTTTTTTTTTAAAAAAAAAACCCCAATTTTTTTCCTTTTTTTTTTTTA
>NW_015114274.1:27015-31289 GCF_001443285.1 Poecilia latipinna | reverse complement strand
CAACAGAACTTTTTTTTTTTTTTTTTTTTGAAGAAAATACTCCTAACTTTGATCCTTATCCTTTTATACAGACATGGAGTTTGTGTCTTTATTTGAAGAATCTAAATGTCAGCTAAACTTTATTTTCTAGTAATCTTCTGATCTTGTTCACAGCATTTGATACAAGTTACCCGAGAAATGAAACAAAATCAGACTTGTATAGCGCTTTATTTGGACGCATTAGAAGACTAAATATTAAAGTTCGGTGCAATTAAACAAAGCATTTATCACAGGCATCTCTGCATCTCTGTGTGTTTTTGGGCCCCTAAAGGTTCGGCTGGTTTTTCAGTTGCGTTTTGCAGGATAAGTGCCACGTTAAAGCTGGAGAAAACTTTTGCAATGAGTTTTAACAGGTGTTTACTCTTCCAGAGCCGCTGTATCATCAGATCTAGGTTATTTATTTGAGTTATTTGACAGTTTTCTAACTCTGTCTTTAACCTCTTATCAGTCCACAACTGGACCATGGAGGACACGGTGCAGTGGCTGAAGGAGTCGGTGGAGCTGCCGCAGTACGAGAAGAACTTCCGGGACTTCCGGGTCACAGGGAACACGTTACCTCGGTCAGTACGGCCAGGAGCTGCCGGGCTTCATCCCCCTCCCCCTCCCCCCCACCCTCTCTGCCTCAGTAGAAACTTAAATAAAAGCTTTCCAATTTTGTATGACACAACATTTAAAAGTAAAAAAATTTTCTTTTCTTTTTTTCCCTCCGTCACCTAAAGCAACCAGTGACTTTTTTTTTTTTTTTCTAATTCTGTATTCTGCTGCCCTCTGCTGGTTAAGAAATGCAACACAGGACAAAATGTTTGGGATATTTGAAATGGCAGACGTTCCTCACGGCTTAAAGCTTTCTTTTCATCCTTAAGTCCGACATTCGGCTTCGGTCCATCCGCAGCGATCTGACTGACTGCTAACAAACTTCTCAGTCATGAGTTTAAGTCTTGAGTGGAAGGAGCTGCGGATGAAGTTGTTATTTAAGGACTGTCATTAAATGAACTCCTGTGTGACGGGTGCAACGTGAGCTGCTGCAGACTGAATGTACTGAGTGACTGACTGTAACCAGGGGGAGGCGATGGGCCGTCGGGGGGCTTCATGTTTCTCCGCCGAGCTGACTCATGAAGTGATGTCATAACCAGAGGGCTCGGTTGTTTCCTGAGCCGTTTTAGATGCTGATCGACGGTCCACCTGTCGGTCCCGTGTTTCTGTACGGAATGTTAAACATCCCCCCGATTTACTGTCTCGCGGTGGTGGGGGTGGGGGAATATTAAAATTTGCTACTTTGTAATTTGAATTTATGCTCTGTCTGCGTTGTAGAATAGCGGCAAACGAACCGTCGTTTATGTCCATGCAGCTGAGGATATTAGACCAGCGGCACAAACAGAAGCTCAACCTGAAGGCGCTCGACGCCGTGCTTTTCGGGCCTCCTCTTCGTAAGTACGGCTTCTGTTCGAACGCGGCAGGCCGGCGCCGCGTCTCCGCTCGCCCCTCACTCTCATGTCCCTCCAACCCCCCCTGCAGGTCCGCAGCACAACTGGGTGAAAGACTTTGTCCTGATGGTCTCCATTGTGATCGGAGTGGGAGGCTGCTGGTTCGCCTACATTCAGAACAAGTCCAGCAAGGTGCACATTTCTCAGATGATGAAGGATCTGGAGAGCCTTCAGAACGCCGAGCAGAGCCTGTTGGACATGCAGAGCCGGTAAGACGAGCAAACCAGAAATTTCTGAAGAATACTTTTGCTTAGCTTTTGTTTTTTTTTTTCTTTGCATATAAAATGATAAATAGTTAGATTTTGTTCTTATAGTCCTGCCGGTTGACTGAACTTTGACTGAGATGTTCAGGCTCACAAAGAGCAATGAAGGAAAATAAAAAACAGGCAGGAAAATTTGTTGAAATCGGTATTATTATCGCAAATATAGAGCAACAGTTTCGCAGTCACGCGTTTGCTTAATATTGCGTTGTCCTACTTTTAAAGTTCAGAAGAAAGACAATATAGGGAAAAAAAAAAAGGCCAAAAGGAGCTTGTCTGGTCATATGAGACCAAAATTGAACTTTTTTTAGCCTGCCTGCAAAATGGTGTGTATATGTCAGGACAAACTAGAGGTGAAAGACGGAGATGGCAGCATTATGTCGTGGGGATGCCTAATGTTCAGCGGGAGCAGACCAGAGTTGATGTGAAGATGGATGGAGCTTTAAAAAACAAAACATTTAAAGGCAGCAAATGACTTGAATCTGAGCTGGAAGTTCGTCTCGAAGAAGGATCCACAGCTGGAGCTTCAATTGAATGGTCCAGTCAAAGTTAGGAGGAAACTCAAATTATGAATCTGTTCCAAGATGTGAAAACCGATGATGATAGACGACCATCAGACTGAGCTTCAGCTATTTTGCAAAGAACAAACCACGATTTCCGAATTTAGATGTAAAAAAAAAAAAAAAATAGAGAGAATGCTAAAAGATTGCAGCTGTTAACTGTAGCGATTCTACAAGATGCTGAGTCAAGAGGTTCGAATTCAAATTCATCTCACATACTGTAGATTCTTGAATAAAAAAATAAATAAAATAAAAAACCCTGAAAAAAAGTGTTTTGATTTATCACGTAAATCAAAACAGGCTGGAAAAGGCTCAGGAGGAGAACCGGACGGTCGCCGTGGAGAAGGAGAACCTCGAGCAGAAGATGAGGGACGAGATCAACGACGCCAAGAAGGAGGCCCACCGGCTGCGGGAGCTGCGCGAGGGCGCCGAGTGCGAGCTCAGCCGGCTCAAGTACGCCGAGGAGGAGCTGGTCCAGGTGAGGACTTCCTGTCCCTGAACGCAGCTTAACCCGTTTCCCCCGAATGCAGCTCAGCCACGGGCTCATTATCAGTCGAAACATGCCGGGCGGCTGGAGCGAGTATCGCATGGTCGCGTGCATTAATGTGTGGAAACATGACTTAGTTCGTGTGGAAATTACATTTGAATTCACTTGATGCGGTTTGCACACTCTCCGCCGTCTTTTGAACGATGGATTTAATTTAAAATAACGGGGGGGAAAAAAGGCTCGTCTGGGTGCAGAGCTTCACGCAGATGTAAATGTATTCATCACTGTGGCTAAACCACCTAAAATTGAAAAGATTAGTTTTATATTGTCTGCCTTAAATTTTCATTTCATTTGCGAGGGACCTGCTTTGCATATTTATCCGCCTTTGTAAAAAAAAAAAAAAAAAAAAATCCCCCAACCCTCCCCCTTGGATTCGATTTTTTTTTTTTTTTTTTTAACTCATCAGATATGGAAGAATCCAATAAATAGTAACCTCTGCTGTGTTTGTTATGAACGGTTCCTGTCGGCGGAGGGCTTTATCTTTTTGACCCCCGGGGTCGTGACGTGTCGCCTTCCTGCAGGTGCGGAAGGCTCTGAAGCGGGCGGAGAAGGAGATGCAGTCGGAGCGCTCGGTCCCCGAGGCGCTGCAGAAGTGGCTGCAGCTCACGCACGAGGTGGAGGTTCAGTACTACAACATCAAGAAGCAGAGCGCCGAGTTCCAGCTGTACGTCGCCAAAGACGAGGTGAGGCTTCCCTGTGGCGGCGCGGGAAAAGCGACGGATCCGGAGCGCTCCGCCGTCCTTCGAGCGCCGGGATTAGCGGCCGTGGCCGATCCATCCGTATTTGCATTGTATAAATTTGAATGAATTTCGCCCTGATTTGGCCGTTAATGCGGTTTATCAAGTGACGGACTCGTCTTTGATGGAGGACGTGGAAATATGTGCATAAATTCGATTCTTGTTTGGAACAATTCCAGGCAGCTGCGTCAAGTTTTGAGGACCCTTAAATCTTCCCGAACATCAACAAATTCTCATAATGACATCTTTCTTTAAAAAAAAACAAAAAAAACTCTCCGATCAATCCTGACCCTGTGTGAAGAAGTAATGACACCCTGATCATATGAGGCAACTTTCGTTAAAAAAGTTGACGATAATTTTGACGGTTTCTTCTTTGCAGAATTGATTTCAGTCACATTGGGAGTATTTGATTATAGCCAGCCTGTTTTAAGGTCATGCTAACGCGTCTTAATTGGATTCAAGTTGCTGCTTTGACTAGTCCGCTCCAGAACCCTCAACTTGAAGCTCTTGATTCGTTCAAAATTGAGAAACGGATCTTTTAGCCTCGATCTTTTTCAAGTAATTATTTGAAAACTGTCTGCAAAAAAAAAAAAAAAAAAAAAAAACGAAATTGTAAAAGTTTTAAAAAATGTTTTTTTTCGTTGGGT
>NW_015114274.1:18785-23897 GCF_001443285.1 Poecilia latipinna | reverse complement strand
TTTTTAAAAATTATTTGTAAAATACCTGCAAAAAAAAAAAAAAAAAAAAAAATCGAACTTGTAGAAGTTTTAACAAATGTTTTCATTCGTTGGATCCCATTGCTTCACTCTGAGCTGTTGCAGAAAAGTTCAGTAAATAACTTTGGCTCCCCTCTCTCCCTCTTTATTTATTTGTTTCAGGCAGAGAAAATAAAAAAGAAAAGAGGTTCTGTGTTCGGAACCCTTCACGTCGCCCACAGCTCGTCCCTGGATGAGGTGGACCACAAGATACTAGAAGCAAAGTAAGAACTCCAGTCTACTTTCTGCGTGCGCAATTCCCCCCGCAATCTGATTTACGATCATTTATTTTAACCTGAGTTCATTAGAACAACTTAGTCTAACATAAAGCAGCCCTGAGGACAGCAAAATGGAGAGAAATTAAATTTCTCGGTCATTCACGGCTAAAGCCTTTGTGCGTATTTGGAGTTCGAGTCACCAGCCGCACAAAACCCCCAAACAGCCTCATTAATCTGGGATTTATTGCCGTCTTACTGTTTGTTTGCAGTAAACTGATTCAGGAAGTGACCGAGAATCAGAGCGATTCTCCTTACACATGTAATCAAGGCCTGGCTCTTATTTAGCTAAAGCTCAGCATAGAAAAATACATCTAAGATATCCTGACAATAACAATCAGTGCCTTACCAGCGATTAGGGGCGTTCGGCAGTACAAATTATGACTCACTATTATTATTCGTTCGTCAGTCTTTTTGGACGTACATCCATCAGTCAGAGCCTTTATTGTCAGACAGTGGTGGGCAACTCTTTGGTCTACACCCAAATAAATAGGCGTACGTGACAGAAAACCTATCAATGCACATTCTGCTAATTGGGAAACATTTTGGCAGCATCATGCTGTGGGGGTCACCACCTTTAGAGTTGATATGAGGATTTATGAAGGTAAGTGCAAGAAAATCCTTGGCAGTCCTAAACATAGTCCTGTGTTAGAATGGCCTAGTCAAATTCCAGCATTGAGTGCTGAATACGGACAGCATGCCACACCTGTGAGAGTTTTATTTAATTGTTTTTGAAAAACGTACGTTATGCAAACCCCGAATTGTCCCAAACATGTCCGCCAAGTCCCACCTGCATGCAACGCCGGCTGGTGTTAATACCACCGGTGTCCTCCGGTGACTCTCCAGCTCCTGATCCTTTCTGCACTTCTTTGCAGATCAGGCCTTTCTTCTGGGCGCTTCAGTTTGTTGAGTCTGTGAAGTCATTTAGAGTTCCTATAAAATCCAGTGCAAGGAATTGTTCAGTTGTTCAAACACCAAAAGGGAATCACAGGGAGAAACGAGAAGAAAGTGCAGCGCTCCGTCTGGCTTCTTGTTAGGCAGTGGTCCAGCTTTACAGCGGGACCGCTTTGTGCCAAAAAGCGCATTAATCTTGGCTCGTCAACTTCTTCGGAAGGACGTTTTGATGTGCATCAGAGAAGCTTCTCTCTCTCTCTATCTCTCGCCAAGTTCGGCACGTTCAGATCCAGGGCCATCCTCCTCATTTAGTTTTTCCTTCTTGTTATTTTTAAAAAAATGTATTTAATTTTTTTTTAGGAAAGCTCTGTCAGAGGTGACGGCGTGCCTGAGGGAGCGGCTTCACCGCTGGCAGCAGATCGAGAAGCTCTGCGGCTTCCACGTCGTCAACAACTCGGGTCTGCCGAGCCTGACGGCCAGCCTCTACTCGGACCACAGCTGGGTGGTCATGCCCCGGGTCTCTGTCCCTCCGTACCCCATCGCAGGCGGTGTGGACGACCTGGACGAGGACACGCCTCCCATCATTCCACAGTTCTCCAGTGAGTGCGCCGCGCCGTCTTCTTACTTTCCTCAGCGGGAGAAAACGTCGCCGCTTGCTCCAGAACGGCGCCCGATCTTTGCTTTGTTCTCCCTCCCAGCCGCTGCGTTGATCCGACCCCCGCTGACCCGCAACAGCAGCCTGTGCCGCTCCCGCCGAAGCCTGCTGAGCCAGCAGTCGTCCCTGATGTCCCCGGACCCGGACCTGCTGTCCATGGCCGGCTCGTCCCTCTCCTATCGCCCCGACGCAGACGACGACCAGTTTATGTTCAGTTTGGATAGGAGGGGGTATGTAGCTGTGGCCGGGATGCCATGGAATGGTTTTACAGTTTGGACTAACAGGTGTTTTATCCAGACACTGACAGATGACCATGAGGGTTTCACTGAGTGTTGTAGATTCAGCCTTCTGACTGCAGGACTAACTGTCTCCCGAAAATGAAAACGATCTGATTTTTTTTTTTTTTTTGTCCCAGTCTTTCTAATTTATAGCCAAGAGTCTTGACAAAGCCTGGTCGAGTCTTTACCAGACTGAAAAAACACAAAGGTCTTGTCGGTCTAGTTTCCAACACTCGAAGTAAGACGAAACAAACTTAACAAGTAACTTTTCAGCATGATACAGGAGCTTGTTTCAAGTCAATAATCCTTTAATATTGATGAAAAAATACTAGGTATAAGTGAAATAATCAGCCAGTGGAACAATGTGTTTTTCACCATATCGTAAATTAAAAATGTCTTGTTCCACTGGAAGATTATTTCATACGTAGCTAGTACTTTTTCAGCAATATTAAGGAATTATTGACTAAAAAACAAGCTCCCGTTTCTTTCTGAGAAGTTATTTGTGAGTTAGTTTTGTCTTTATTTCAAGTGTTCTGAGAAAACAGACCAAAAAGTGCTTGTGAGATTTTGTGTTTTTGCGGCTTTGGAGGTAAAACTGGGTCACAGCATTAGCAGCAGTAGAGGTCCAATAGCACCAGAGTGGGGTTGAAAAATAGGTGTATTTAAAAGCCTTTCCTGTTTTGTTGATGTAAAAAAAAAAATGGTGAATTGGCTCGTGTGTTTTGTCCCTCTTGCCCTCTGTGGTTGATGTTCTTGAACAGTCGTACATATTCCCACGCTTTGCGGTGACGTTTTTCAGCGTGTGACCCCGCTTGTTCTGCTCCCTCTCCGTCAGAGAACCGGCTCAGGACGGCAGCTCCGACACGGACTCCTCCCTCTGCTCCACCATCGGCCGCAAGCAGCTGCAATCCCCCGGCGCCGCCGACGCCCCGTACCGCCGCATCTCCCGCGAGGAGCTGCTGCTGCTGGGCCAGGGCAGCCCGGAGCGCCCCGGCTCCTCCACCCACACCACCAGCAGCAGCAGCAGCAGCAGCCTCAGGGACTCCACGCCTCCTCCCATGCCCCCGACGCCGGCCGCCACCCCGTCCGGCCCGCCCTCCACCTCCCCGTCCCCGGCCCTGGAGCACCACCCGTTCGTGCCGAAAGGCTCGCCCGACCTCACCCGCGTCATACCCGAGTCCCAAAGCATGCCGCTGTCGCAGGGCAGCGCCGCCTCTCCGACGGGCAAGGGCGTCTACAACGGCATCCTGGAGAAGTCCTACAGCTACGGCCAGCTGCCGGCGAGCATGCTGCCCAACGTGGGGCGCAACCCGTCGCTCACCTCGCTGGACTCGGAGGGCCGGAGCCTGGGGAGAGATTACAAGCTCCACAGCACCTCCTCCCAGGACTCGTGCGACAACGGGGAGAAAATCAAGCGCTCCTCGTCTAAAATCAAAAGCTTATTTAAGAAGAAGAAATAAAAAAAATAAACGCTCAGCGTGAGGTAGCGCGTCGCGTGTGACAGCGAGAGAGTAAACTAAACTAAAATAAGAAGAGTTTTATCGCTCATACGTCACTGGAAGATAAAAAATTTATTTTTCTCTCCTGGGTTTTTTTTTTCCTTCTTTTTTTTTTTGTCAAAGATGGAATGTAGCTCAGCCTGGGTGCCGTCAAACACCCCTCAGCCTGGTAGCCTTATTTTTCAATAATCCCTTTGTGTTTAGTTCTCGCCGAGGAAAAAAAAAAAAAAAAAAAAAACCCCCGCACAGGCGGAGGAAGGAGCCGAGGCAAGCTCACGGTTCTCTCTTCCTTTTTCTTTTCTTTGTATTTCTTTCATTTTAGTTTGAACCAAAAAAAAACCTCCTTATAATGGGTCTAAAGGTGCAGTCTGTACATTTAGTTTCAAACTCACAAAGTGTTGTGTTTCACTGAAGACGTGTCGCGTGGATGAACTCGTGTACTTGACTCATTTCATTCAGAAGAGAGAACGAGAGAGAGAGAGAGGGAGAGAAATAATCCTGCTAAAAGTTTGTTGCACTACTGCTTTCTTCGTGGTTGTTTTTTTTTTTTTCTATTATTTTTGGGAGAGGGAGAGAGGGCGAGTTAGAATCATGATGTCGACATGAAGGGAGGGGGGATGCATGAGCGGTCGCAATGAAAACGCAGCACAGAGCCAAAATGATCTGACGTGCCCTCAGTGCCACTCTTTATGGATGTCTCAATATAAATATATAAATAGAAAAAAAAATATAACCTGTTTTCACATGATTTTCTTAAAGGTGATTTTAATAGATTTTTAAATTTTACGGCTTCACCGCGGACCGAAGCCGCAGCGGTCACTTTATCTGTGTTTTTGTCGCCCTTTATTACTTGATTACCTGCATCCTGTAGCCATACAGTAACAAAATCTACAATCTTTATGTTTTTTCTTTTAAAATATATACATATATATAAATATCCTGCAGCTTTTTAAACCTGGTGTCACTACAATGTTTGGGGGGAGGGGAAATTGGCTTTCAGGTGCATCTCACGAATAAGTCAGATGATCATTGAAAAGCTTATTTATTTTTGTAATGTAGTTTAAAAAGGTGAAAGCTGTGTCTCGTGTGGTTTTGTTACATACAGAGTGATGTATTTTAAGTGTTTTTATTTGGGGGAGGTTTTGAAGATTTTAATCTTTTGCAAACCTTCAAATGGGTTTCGATGATCCCTGCTCAAGGATGCAGTCATCAAGAGCATGGAGTCGAATGTTATGTTATTTATATTTATATTCGTATTATAAAGTAAAATTGATTCTTTGCTTAAAATCGAATCACTATTTTGAACAATAAATGGCAAACAACCATCTTCAAAGTTGTGTTGTTTCACGGTTTAACCATGTCAATTTTTTTTTTTTTTTTTTTTTTTTTTTTTTTTTTAAATTCCAAATTATTTAAAGGGGTGGAAAAATCTTAAAAATTTTTTTACGTTTTGG
>NW_015114274.1:7974-15548 GCF_001443285.1 Poecilia latipinna | reverse complement strand
TTTTTTTTTTTTTTTTTTTTTTTTTTTTTTGCTTAAATGTCCATACTATTACAGCGGATGGAAAAGTCTAGAAATTTGATTCAGCTTGTGCTGAAGTCTTGAAGTGGATGTCTAGGGTTTTTCCTTCCACTGAACTTACCATTAATATTCTTGGATGCAGCATTCTATGAGCAGCCATCAAGTATTTTTTAATCTCTCATCTCATGCATGACAAAAAATTTTTTATTCTTTTTTTTAGCTGCAAGTAATAATCAAAATGAACAGAAATAAACGCTTGAAATGTATCACTCTGTGTAATGAATATGAGTTTCACTCTTTGAACTGAATTATCAGCTTAGGAACATTGATAATTTTTTTTTTTAGTATTTTTTTTGATGCGCCTGTATGTGTTAAAATTCCAGGAACACTAAGAATAATCTGCTGCCAATCTGACCATCACTCTGCAAGGCAACCAGACCCACCCAACTGTTTGCCTAAAACAACAACAAAACGCAACAATAACAGGAAAATAAAAAAAACTATATGCAGCGAGAAGTCAAACTGTTTGATCCGGATCTGATGAATGATGCACCAAGACCTGCCTCTCCTCCCCAGCTTCTGCCCCCTTCCTCCGCCCCCCTGAGTCCCCACTAAGCTCGACCCACGCAATAGAGTCCTGCTCACCACCTACGGGGCCCGCAAACCCAGCGCACTGATGTCAAGAGCTTCACACTGTGATTACTGGCCGCTTCCTCTCGTCCCGGATCTGGGTGTCACCGCTGCAGTTTGAGAATGCAACAAGTGCTCCAGCAGCATCTAGGAGGTCGCTGAGCTGAGGATCCAATGTGCGGTTTTTAAAAATAGAAGAAGAAGAAACAAACAAACAAAAACTCGTTGTCGGGCAATGGAGCGCGCAATGAAGGGAATGCAGGACGGGGATGCTAGGTGGGGAGGAAGTGAATGTTTACGAGGAATGTGGGGGTTTGAGAACATTTTGTGTGTGTGGATATTTGTATACTGTAGAAGAATTAATAATAAAAATAAAAAAATTAAAAAAAATGGAAGCAACCGAGATGGTTCAGTCTTGTTTGTTTTATGCTTTTGTTTGAACTGGTGAAAAAGTGTTTAATGCAAATCAAACAGCTGCTGAAATTACTATGAAAGAGCACAGATATCAAGTTTTACATGTTCCCTTTCTCCCAGTTTCCTTTAGCCTCAGAGGTCATGTGGAGGTAGATGTAATTTCTGCTCCTGTTCTGACCAGCATCGTTACTCTGACGCACACAGGTGCCACTACCCCCACTTAATCCAAACAACTGTGTCACCAGAACCTTTGGCAAGGGATGCATTCAGTAGTTGAGTAAAATATTTTGGCAGTGAATGGAACCAGCTGAAAGTCACGCTTTGGAAATAGTCTGTGTTTTATTTCTGAGAGGTGACGACACGATGCGGCTATCATCTGAGAATGTATAGTTATGCTAGTCAAATACTGACTTTAATCATTTTCTGCCCATTTAGGAGTACAAAGAAAACCAAGGTCAAAAACATATTTTTAAATTTATGCTCACAAACAACACTGGAAGTTGCCCCACTGTACTGGATTCCAGCTCGAGTTGTGTGTCCTAGCTGCGGCCTGAATGTTGTATCTTCATTCCTCAAGCTTTATTGTTATTCTCCATGAAGCTATGTGTCCAGTTATTTCATACCGTTATGTTTTTGCTCTTCTAAAGCAGGAACCTCAGGGGAAAGTGAAATTGCTCCCTCCATTATTCTGTGTTGTCAGTTAGGCAGACACAAATCCAGTCGACACATCGCCCTAAAATATGTCATTAGGGAAACGCAACAGGCAGGAGCGATCTGACTTTTTCAAGACTTGCACATCTTCACTCATATATTCTATGTATTTCTATTTCATAGAGGGGTGGCTATAAAAGCTCTCTCTGTATGAGAAAGGGTCTCAATGTTTCAGCTGAGAAAAACAGTGTAATTTAATTGTATCATAGTTTCTTTTTTTTAGTACTTCGAAAAATATGTTTCCAAAAAAAAAAAGTAAAATTTGAACTTTTTTACTAGCTCTCTGAAGTGTTTTCTCATAAAACCCCCATCCACATTTTTCTGATTGACATCCAGCTGGGTTGCCTGTTTGTTTCACGACAGAAAACAGCCGAAAGACCACCCTTCCGAAACCCGCATCCTCCACCAGCCGAGCCCTAGTGGGAGGATAGAATATCCTTCTGACATCCCATTTGTCTTTGCGAGGGAGGGTTAAGCCGTGAAACGCAGAAGAAAAGCATGCATGATTGCTTTATCAATACCAAGTGAACGTGATGAAACTTTTGTTGATGGTTCATCAATTTGGTCGCACCAGGAGAGGAGCGGAAACGTCTGCTGGTGATGAATGTTGCCGGGGAGAGCCGTGTGCACGGCACGGCACCGCACAGCACCCAAACCCACTGCTGTGCCGCTCCCAGCTGGAGGCGCAGTTACAGCGACGGCCACATGGTGTCAGCAGAGCATCGCAGAAGGAACCTCGTCGGCCACTCCCTGGGAGAAAATGAGGATCTGCTGGGCGTTGGTACGTGATGCGAAGGGAAAAGCGGCATCGGACCTGGTTTGTGTGTGCCGCCAAGCGTCCACAAGAACATACAGCAGGTCCGGTGCTGAAAAGTTGTGTTTTGTGCAAGACAGTTTAAGGTTTCTTAGCCCGAAATGGCATCGTTCTCCACAGTCCAGGTTTAAAACGAGACATCATCCGATCAAATGTGATTGGCTCCCCAACTTTAATCCAGGAAGTCAAGACAGAATTACATTTTTATTGATTAGTTCAGCAGTTTGTTACGGTTCAAAAATATTTCAATCAATAGGTGCCGGATACTAAAAGAATAACTTCTGAATGTGACTGAGCGAAAGGGACTGTCTCGAATACTGGGGCTATTGATCAGTACCTCTCATGCATAAAATCACCCACTCAAACAGCTTTTGAATTCATAGTATTTGTTTACGTCTGAAATCAGTTCTACTGTTTGCGAGTTGGCTTTGTTCTAGACAGAACAAGAAAGGAGCAGTCTTTCAATGCAGCCATGCAAACAAAGGAATGAAAGCTGATGACGCCGGCTCATTTCTGAAGGACACAAACTCTTAGGTTTCAACCGAGAACATTCCCCTCTTTACTACAAAACGGTTTAATGAGCAAGTTACTGGCAGTGCTGTCCAACACTGTACTATCTCTTCATCCATTTTCCATACCTGATTAATCTTTGCGGAGGGAGGCATGGCGCCCATCTCCAGGACTCAACGGGTGTCCGGTGGGCTTCACCCCGGGCGGTGATGGGAGCGGAGCTGCTAATTGGAGAGTCCCTACCTTCTGTTTTAGAGTCTCTGCAGGAACGGGACTCAGAGCGTCATCAAAGACCCCTCCCTGCTTCGCCGTCATTTTCTTTGAACTGATGCCATCAGGAGGATGAAGGTGAGGCAACACCACAAACAGAACCACCAGACTGCAACACGACTTTAGGACCAAGGTTCGGTAAGATATCGTTCAGATTATGTGTTATAAGTTAGTGCACCGATCTTGTACTGTTCAAAAAAACCAATATGACATCATCCTCTGTGATGGAGTGGCGACCTGTCCAGGGTGTACCCCACCTCTCACCCAAAATGTTCGCTGGAGATAGGCACCAGCACCTATAGCACACCCCACTAGAGACAAGAGTGTAAAAAAAAATGGATGGATGGACATATGACATCCCAATTAAACATCTTGTCTTTATTAAGACCAAGACCTGATCCCCATAGCTCCTGTCAGCTGTTGCCTCTTCGTCACCCTCCTCCGTCAGCATTAGAGAATATAAATGATACGATCTGTGGTGATTGATTGCCAGATTGAGGATTGTCAGACTGTTTTGGAACATGAAGCTTTGGTGAGCAAGCCAAAGCCCAAGCATTTTGTTGTTTTTTTTGCACGCGCTAAAAGTTGAAATCCCGCCTTTATGCATCATGACATTGTTAGTTACAGTTCACATTGTGACACTGCAATGCCAAAAACCCACAAGTGCTCGCACTGCAGCACCTCATTTCACATGGATCTGATTGTAGAAAAGTACATTTAAAGCTGCTGCATTCAGCAGCACGGTGTCCCTTATTCTTCCCCCTTACTTTCTTGTTTATGCTTCCTTTCTATCCTCACAGGAGCTTTGCAGGTTGGGGACGCGTTGCTGATATTTATGGCCCCCTGAACAGCACTGCAGTGTGGTAATTGGCCCCACAATGACGCTAATGCTCAGACAGAGGAGCTGCGTGAGGGAGCAGAAAGTGATGCAATGCCATAAGATGGCAGATCCTTCCCTTAATGAGTGGTAGTTGGGAGAAAGAAAGAAAGAAAAAAAAAAGCTCAGTAAATGAGCAGACAGAAACAATATTTTAAAAAAAAACACATGAATGTAAAGTGAATATAAAACAATAAGGTTGTTTTTTTTACCCAAACTGCTGCTGCAATCTCTCCCCATTCATTCTCCTCTCCTTTTTTCTTGATCCCCTATAATTCAAGCCCCTCTCCTCTCTCGTTTGGATCCCATTCCTTTGCAGCGTAATGGGTTTATTAGTGTGGTTAATGCACTGTGACCTAATGGGTGCTCGCCGTCTACCTTTTTCATCTATGGAAAAAAAAAAAGGAATGTTTTTTCAAAGGCGAAGCAGAAGAGAAGTGAGGTGTACAGGGAAGCCACAAAAACAGCGAATGACAGTTTTAGAACCAAAATCATAACTGAACAGATGAGAAAAAGAAAATACAGAAAACCTGAGCAGAAAATTGACAGCCTTTGCAAAAAATCCGAGGCAAGACATTTTCAGTCTTTGTAATTAATAGTATTGGAGAATGAAAGCTATACCTGAACAAAGAAAGAAAAAAAAAAAGGATTTCAGCCAGATATGTTCTGGACAGATGAATGATTTTGCTGCAAAACTGTGCAGTCAGGATGGATGATGGAGAGACCAGAGTGTTGCTTTGTCTGCAACAGCAGAGACAAAAATTAAATAAAATGAAACATAATTAGGAGGGTGCCAGCCTTAACTTTATGGAGAGCGAGGTAGTATCTGAGCCGTGCTGCTCATCAGGTCTCATGATCGATTTCGCCTGAAGTAGAGAGGAGAAAAGAAGTTTTCAAAATAAGCAGATAGTGAATCTTCTAAACAGATTAAAATTTGAAAAGGAGCTTTCTTTGACCTTGTTTTGGTTCGACGTCCAGCTCATCTGCGATTCTCTTATAAGCAAAAACATAAAACAGCCTTCAAACTTTGCAAATACAGGCCACGTTTAATATTTATAATTCCAACTTTATAGTATTGTGACTTTAAAAAAAAAGTTAGAGCTTTCCCCCCGGTATCTATTTGAACAGATGGTTTTTGTCTTCACTTTCAACTTCTTTATGCAAACAAAAAAAAGTATTAGTTTGCTTGTACTGTCAAGTAAATGCTAAATTAGGAAGATCAGTGATTAGTTTGTAAAGTGCAGGTATTTTATGAGGGAAATAGACACTTTAAGGCAGCAGAGCAGAATTCCAACCACTAGATGGCAGAAAAGTCCTTCCAAGATAGTCCATGGTACGGGTGGAATATGCATCAAGCAGTGTTAGAGAGATAAATACTCCATCTTTGCTGTATTGAGACCAGAGACAGTTTGGGGTCAAATTTGAGACAATGGTCTGCAAAAGTCATGATTCGGTAGATTTTAGATCAATCATTCGATAGATCATTAGGTCTGGATTTTTGTTTTCTCCTTTAATATACACACCTTCATATAAAAACAGCATTTTGTGTTTACTTATATGGTCTTCGATTAGTATCTAGGGTTCTGAAACCTTTGTGACAAACAGGCAAAAAAAGAAAAAGAAAAAAAAAACAGAAAAGCAAATCAGGAAGCCTTCTGGAAACAAATGAGTAATTAGGAATTTTAGCAAAATCACTGCTTGCAGTGAGGATTGTCTGAAAAAGGCTGAGAACCAGAAGTGGAGCCCAAATATCGCTGCTCCTGACAAATTGACTATAGTGGATTTTAACCTTAACAGAATGTAAATACAAGCAAACTGAAATACTGTACGTCTCATACCCTTGCTGTTAAATATCACCAAAAAAAATAAAATAAATAAAAATAATAATAATAATGGCGGCCTTAGATAATGTAAAACTCGCCCTATCGTGAAGCACGACCGCAACCAGCGGGGTCAGACTGAGAGCAGCATCTGCGTCGTTCATTATGTAACAGCACAACTCGTTCTCGCTCCCTGAATGAAAGCAAACCGTCTGAGATCTCATCCTCAATTTCTCGCAACGATAGATCTGATTGAAACTGCCTCTAAAAATAATTTGACGACACTTGAGTGCCGCGTGCACCTTTTGATCAAGCGCCGCCACTTTTCATTTGTTCCCCTTAAAAAGCAGCGGAAACAGATCAAAGCCCGCCGTAATGGAGCCGAACGCGTCGCGAGGACGTTTGTTTGTTGGGAACTCGAGGTTCTCGCGTGCCGCCATTGATTGAGCAGATCTTAATCAGGCTTACAAAGATTGTCATTAGATTAAATTTGGTTCTCCGCACCTAAAAGATTTTTTTTTTTTACGTCGCAAGCCATAAAGTATGCTGATTTATGCTCTCCGCAACTTCCTGGAGTACTTGTCGGGACAAAGGTGGGGCGGTTTTATTAAAGACACTTTTCAAGATCATGAATAAGTCGAATTAACTTTCTGTCCTCCCGCTCGAGCGGGTGAAAAATACTGTTTGGGCTCTCGGGAGTCGGATACTTATTACCTGAAAGCGTGCCCGCTAAAACAATTAGGTGTCGCAGGATGGGGGGGCAAACAGGTGAAGTCCAGCTTCATTTCACTTGATGGAAATCCTCCTACTCCTACTCCAAGGTAAGACAAGGCAATTTAAAGTGTATCCCAAAGGGTATAAAAATTTATGAAAAATCATAAGTCATTATTATTATTTAAAAAAGAAGAAGAATTAAAATTGATTAAATTGAAAAGAAGCTACAGTTAAATATGAATGGAGAGTTCTAATTTAAAACCTAAAAGAAAGCAGCAGCAACCTTCCCACGCTGTTCCAGTTCATTTAGATGTCACGTTATCTAATGGGTGTGATTGCTTGTACACGCGCCAGCAGGAAGTGTGTTGTCCAAGCTCACCCTTCAGGAGAGCCACGCGGCTCTCCGCTCACGTCACACGCACTAAAACTGTTGTTCATTATTTCGCTTCACAGCGGCGCGGAAAAAGCGGCAAGGGACGGTAAAAAAAAAAAAAAAAAAAAAGGTTAAGATCTTAGGACCGCAAATGTGACAGAATAATTCATTTCTTTTAAAGGGCAGATTTCATCATATTTATGAGACGGGAAACCTGCAAATCTTGACAGTGCTGAAATAAATAATTCAGTCAGCCCTTTCATTGTTTTTCAAGACAGATAAATTACTTTAAACTGCACTTTACTGGCACAGCGACAGCTTTTGGTGGCCTTTACGATACAAAAAAAAAAAAAAAAAAATGGAAGCCTAATTTTGGTTGAGAGAAAAAAACACTCTACAAGGTTTTAACTGGTAAAAAATTAA
>NW_015114274.1:0-5012 GCF_001443285.1 Poecilia latipinna | reverse complement strand
AAAACAAAAAAATTTTTTTAAACTGCACTTTACGGGGACACGGACAAGTTTTTGGGGCTTTTACAAAAAAAAAAAAAAAAAAAAAAAAATGGACGACCATATGTGGAGTGACGACGAAACCGTCCACAGGAGTGATACTCGTATCAAAATTATTACACGTCAAGGTGGTCCTGGAATATTATTATTATTATTATTATTATTATTATTATTATTATTATTAAATTAGGTCTAATGGCAAGATGTACAAACTTTAACAGCGGTTTGTAACAAACAAATTCAAACTAGAACAATTCAAAAACTTCTCAACTAGATGTAAAAATAATATTTGAAATCTACCACCCACCCCCACAAAACACCCATTCATGTTAAAGAAAACAAACCTTGGCTTGACAAAAGGCAGAGCAAAAGCTAATAGCTGTTAGCTAGTAACAGCTCTAGCCGAGCCAGCAGCCACATCTGCGAGGCGTTGATTGTATTACTAAAGCTGGACCTTTATTCAGTGTCATTTTTTACGTTTTGTCTGATGTCTGTGCATCACAAATTTTATTTATTTCTCTTAAAAACTGCTGGTTTTTACCCACGATAACCGTCTGCAGCATTGAGCAGTTTTTTCCCTCAGTGTCTGAGCCAAATGGATGATCGATCACATATCAGTATTTTGTCTTCCCTTCCAAAAACTGTGCGTAACAATAACTTGAAATGACTTTAAGGGCCAAATAAAATGCTTTTTTGAGAAAAGTCTAGACAAATTGTAGTGGTGTAACCTAGGATGTGTTCAAAACGGACTATTTTCCTTTTATTCGCTACCACCATGTCTTACACACTTCACTTTTGAAAGCTTTCTGTTGGCACAGGTTTCTTTGCACATAGTGAGTGAGTTGTTCAGGCATGGAAGATGGCTAACAGAAACTATAACACAAACACAACTGAAAAACAAATTTAAAACAATTTCAAAACATCATCAGAATCAAGAAACTACCTAAGATCAGAGTAAGAAAGTGAAAACTACAGTGCTTTTCTTTTAACAGTTTCACTAACTAGACCCTTTCTGTGCCTTCTCAGCATCATCATTCCTATGTACATGAAATAATATTTTTACATATTCAGTAGCAATGTCCCTTTTTAACGTTGCTTCTTATTTGCTTGGTTCTCTAATTTGAAATCCTTCTCATTGATTTAATTATTTTGTCCTTAACTCAAACCGACTGCTTGTGATTTAAAAAAAAGAAAAAGTGACAAATTTTAACACAAGCTGACATAAGTAAATGCACTCTGCATGACGCACGGACTCCAGGCTCATGGAGTTATGATTGCGGCCTCTTTGTCTGTCAGCTGAAATTATATTTCATGAGTCGCAAGCAGGATAAAAGCACTCGATCAAGTATCAAAAAGAGGCTTCCAACTGGCAGCGCGGCCACCGTAACAGGTGTCAAAGATATTTTCCGGTGCAATTATCATGTTGTTACTGTCAACACGGCGTCAGAAGGCAACGATGAAGTCCAAACCGAGTCGGAGCTGAGTCGTGTCTCGGCCTAAGAGATCTGACAGCAACGATTAGATTAACATATGGAAGACGGAGAGCTCGGAGTGGATCTGAAAACCGCTGGGAGAGTTTCGATGAACTCCTCAGAGGAGTTTCCGTCTTCGGTTTGCTTAGTTCTTATTGTGAGAGTTTTACCTGTCTGTTTTTTTTTTTGTTTTTTTTTCCAGGCTGACCTCAGATTAGACGTGGATTAAAGGTGCGATTCTGTTTGACCCACTTAGATTAAAGTGAGTGAGTTTTGAACAGAACTTAGCTTTCTGCATCGTGTGCCAAACATTTTGAAGCGACTCTGTGCTTCTTCAGCTCGTCATTTGGGAAATTTTTTTGGAATAACCAATAAAACGTTCTAAATTGTGCCAAACGATGGGGTGGGGGGTTGGTTGTTAATTGTGTCTTTTTGTTTAAGCGTAATGGGCTGCACTGTGCTGCTGTTGCTCTAATCTAATTCAATTCATTCAATCGTCCTTTATTGCAGTGAGAAAAGTTGCCTCTGATTTGGCAGTTCTGAACGGATAATAAACATTAAAGTCTGAATTGATTAAATGACACTAATATGGGAAGCACATGCATTTTCCTGTTGCACTTCACCTAAATTGATTACGTTTATGATAGGTTTGAATGAAAAACAATGTTTATGTTGCATGTTAATGATTTGTGAAACACATATTTTATGACTGCTGGCATTTTCTTGTGAGGCTGGTTTGGAAAGAGCCTCCAGTACAATATGTTAGAACGACTCTGTTGTCATTTCTTTCTTTCTCAAAATAGGTTACAGTTTAACAGAAAAATAATAAATCGCAAGCATATTTTTTCTGGTACTTGATATCCACAATTACCCTTAAAATCCACAGTCTTTGAATGTTACATCTGTGATTATTATTTTTTTTATTAATTTGTAACTTATCTAAATGGACGTACAAACCTAATTTAAAATTTTATTGATGCCTCCACCAGCTGGTTGCTTACATATGCCAGAGTCTTTTTCTGCTCTATAAAAAGGATGTCTGTAAAGGCATCGACTCTATTAAATCACGCCTTTGGCATCAAAGTTGCCTCTCAAACTTAATTCAGTCAGAGTAATGTACCTGGTAGTGTGTAATTAAATAATTTTAATAAAAACTGTGCAGATCTTTAAGAAACAAAGTTAACGAAAAAATAATGAAGGTACTCTGGTACTTTTATTATCAGAAAAGTTTTACAAATGTAATAATCCAGTATTATATTTCTTGGGGGGATGGGGGGGGGAGACAAATATCTGTGTAAATACATATATTTCTGAAATTTAGATTGTGTCAGTCTTCTCCTTTCTTTCTTCTTAAAGTTGTAATGAATGTGGCAGTAATTTTATATTTTTATGTTTTTTTTTTACTTCAAGATATAAATGCTATAAATAAGAATCAATCAAGCAAGATGTAAAAATTCACAATGTTTTTCACAATGCTCTCACAGAGGAATCACTCTCTGGTGCACCGCCACACACAAAAAGAGGAATTTGCGAAATCACATGTTTTTTTTTTTTTTTTTTTCTTCTGCAACAAACTAAACGGTTTAACTTTTCTGGTTCCTAACTGGAAATTGAAGCCATCAAATCCCAACACGCAATGAGAAGACGGAGACAATCGATCAATGCGAAGCAACAAAGGCGTAACACAAAGCTTTGTGCAAAGATGAAAAAAAAACACTAGAAATGATCAACTTTAATAAAACAAACATCAACAGGAACTGATGTTGGTGTTTGATGTTGCTCAGATGTGCTTACCTTTTTTTTTACATTGTGCTTAGATGTGATTGCGAGATGAAATAGGGTGAATGTAAACGAGTATAAACTAAAAAATAAATATGGTACCTGGAATAAAGCCTTGGGTTGCACTGTGGTTGCATTTAGGTTTAACAAAACCAGAAATGAAGGTTTGTTATGATCCTTACGTCGTTCAAAAAGCTTTAGCAGTGCTGTTTTTGTAACGCGATTGGATCTAAAAACAGGACCGGTAGTTTTCAGGGATGAAGAAATTATTCTTTGTACGCTACTACAAAGAATAAAAAACAAAATAAGTAAAAAAAAAAACTAACTAAATAAAATATGAGTAACCTTTTCCAGAAAGTCACTCTAAGTTAGTTTTAAAAAAAAGGAGACCTAAAACTTAAGAACTTGACAGAACTTTAAATCTTTGACAGTCCTGCAGCGGTGTGGATCATTTTCTGAGCCCAGCTGACACTTAAAGTCGTTCCTGACACATAAAGTGAGTCCTAAAGTTTCATTTAATTTACTGAAGTTGATGAAACACGGTGAAATACGACAAAAGATGGGGAAAAAAAGAGAGCAAAAAGGGAAAATTTAGTCAGATAAGATCAAATCCCTTAACGTGTCAAATAAAAATTAATTTACAATTTTAAAATTCCTTAAAGGCTTTGCTTTATGGCAGCTGCAGCATTGTTAAAACTTTTTTTTTTTTTAGTTTTATTCTTTTTTAAATCAGACTTTTGGAGCAGTTGTCTGACCCCGGTGAGCCACTGAGAGGGTCTGTGAATTTCTGTGACAGCGGGGGATCGGAGCGGGAGGGAGGGGGGAAGGCATGGAAAAATGGAATCTGAAAGGAGAGCAGTGTGAGACTGAAACGCAGGGGATGAAAGAATCTCAGCAACAAATAAGAAAAAAAAAAAAAGAAAAAAAAAGAAAAGAAAAACAAGTGAATCAGCAGGGGGCCCAAGGTCACCTGAATATGACGGTGCCTGCCTGACAACAACACAAAGAAAAAAGAGGAAACATTTTAAACAGTTCGCGCGGGATTTCAGGTGATAAGATGATCTGAAATTACTGGACGTGATTAGACGCGTTGTCGTTCGTAACGTCTCGCTCGCCTGCTCCTCCTCGCCGCGATCTGATTTTACGTTTTTTATAACCTCCTCGAAAATCCAATCACTCCTATACGTGTCAAACCTCGGGCTTGATCTCTCAAACAAAGGCGGGTGAATTTGATTTGAGAGAATTCAGGAGCTTTTGCGCCGATGAATAAAACATTCCCTCTCCTTGATGTTACCCGGACTTATCAAGTCACACATTCCCCCTTTGAGCTCGGCGGTGACACCGCAGCACAGGAGCCCGTGTGCGGGATGAAACAGAAAGAGATGAAGTTTCTGCTGTATATCTTCAGCCTTCGTCGTCGAAGGCGAGGTAACTGCACCGACGTGGAGATATATATACAGGTAGGCGCGGCGCGCGGACGCGGCGGTGGAGATTGACTTTGGATCAGGCCTTTGATGAATGATGCATTGCACACAGGAGCAGGGAAAGTCAGGAAAGAAGAAGAAGAAGAAGAAGAAGAGGGAAAAAAAGACAAAAAGTTGATCTTTGATGCAATCTGCCATCTACAACATGTCCAAATCTCTGCAATTGTGCAAAAAAAAAAAAAAAAAAAAAAAATGTTATGGGGGGTTTGGGAGGGGGGGGGGGGGGAAAAAAAAAATATAC
>NW_015114273.1:147931-149023 GCF_001443285.1 Poecilia latipinna | reverse complement strand
TGAAAGTAGAATGAATGAGTGAATGTAGAATGAATGAGTGAATGTAGAGTGAAAGTAGAATGAATGAGTGAATGTAGAATGAATGAGTGAATGTAGAGTGAATGAGTGAATGTAGAGTGAATGTAGAATGAATGAGTGAATGCAGAGTGAATGTAGAATGAATGAGTGAATGTAGAGTGAATGTAGAGTGAATGCAGAGTGAATGTAGAGTGAATGAATGAATGCAGATTGAAAGTATAATGAATGAGTTAATGTAGAATGAATGATTGAATGTAGAGTGAAAGTAGAATGAATGAGTGAATGTAGAATGAATGAGTGAATGTAGAGTGAATGCAGAGTGAATGTAGAATGAATGAGTGAATGTAGAATAAATGAATGAATGCAGAGTGAATGCAGAGTGAATGCAGAGTGAATGTAGAATGAATGAATGAATGCAGAGTGAATGTAGAATGAATGCAGAGTGAATGTAGAGTGAATGAATGAATGCAGAGTGAATGTAGAGTGAATGTAGAGTGAATGTAGAGTGAATGCAGAGTGAATGCAGAGTGAATGCAGAGTGAATGCAGAGTGAATGTAGAGTGAATGCAGAGTGAATGTAGAGTGAATGAATGAATGCAGAGTGAATGTAGAATGAATGAGTGAATGTAGAGTGAAAGTAGAATGAATGAGTGAATGTAGAATGAATGAGTGAATGTAGAGTGAATGAGTGAATGTAGAGTGAATGTAGAATGAATGAGTGAATGCAGAGTGAATATAGAATGAATGAGTGAATGTAGAATAAATGAATGAATGCAGAGTGAATGCAGAGTGAATGTAGAGTGAATGCAGAGTGAATGTAGAGTGAATGAATGAATGCAGAGTGAATGTAGAGTGAATGAATGAATGCAGAGTGAAAGTAGAATGAATGAGTGAATGTAGAATGAATGAGTGAATGTAGAGTGAATGAGTGAATGTAGAATGAATGAGTGAATGTAGAGTGAATGCAGAGTGAATGTAGAATGAATGAGTGAATGTAGAATAAATGAATGAATGCAGAGTGAATGTAGAATGAATGAGTGAATGTAGAATAAATGAATGAATGCAGATTGAATG
>NW_015114273.1:141175-143427 GCF_001443285.1 Poecilia latipinna | reverse complement strand
GAGTGAATGCAGAGTGAATGAATGAATGCAGAATGAATGAGTGAATGCAGAGTGAATGTAGAGTGAATGCAGAGTGAATGTAGATCCTCTTGGATCCTCTGACTTGATGAGTTCAGGTCGTTTACCAACATCTGATGCTGATTGATTGTCTCTCTAACTGTCCTCTGTCTCCTCAGCAGGGACAGACCAGGTCCAACCAGAGGACACCAGAACCAGAATAATCTCCATTGATCCGACTCCACTGATGGCTGATCAATCAGTCTGATCAGGTTGATCATCTCTGATCATTGATCCAGTCAGACTTTGGATCAGAGCCGATCTCAGTGAAGGTTCTGATGGACCAACAGAGACACTTCCTGGTCCTCTGGTCCAATCAGTAACAGGATGCAGCCTCTGATTGATCACTATTGATTATTGATGACAGAATGAAGATCTGAAGGAACTGAATCATTTCTGATGCCTGAGGAACCAGTTCATGACTGGAACTGGAACTGGAACCGGTTTGGATCCATTAAAGGAGAAGAGTTCTGTCTGACCAGAACCATCATCTTCCTCTTCCTCTTCTTTCTTTTTCATCATGTATTCAAACACAAACTGGAAAAATCTCTCAACTTTGTACTTCCAGTCCAGAATTTGCAGCTTTTGACCTGGAGATATTTTTTGCCTTTATGGTTTATTTAAGATTCAGTTCCACTCATTATTACATTTATTAACTTTTATTAGATTATAATGTAGACAGATTATTATGGTCCTGGATTATAATCTAACTCTGGGTTTCTAGACAGGCCTAATCTGTCTATCTCTATTTCTATATGAATCCAGCCTCATTAATGTGCTTTCAATACAAATAATAGAAGCTTTTTTATTTCACATTTTTATTTTAAACATGAATTGAATATAAACGTGAAGGCCTACTGATGCCACTGGCATGAACTGTTACTTTGCATAAAATGCAGAATTTTAACATAATTACAGATTTCTGACGTCACTGGAACCAGTTTAGACCAGAAACTGGAGCCTGAAGCAAACAGGAAGTCAGAAACTTTAAACTGTATTCTGGAAACTGATGTAAACATTCATTATAATATGTAAAACAAGCATTTGTATTTCAGAAATGAATGCATCATGTAGCTACAACCTGCAACCGTTAAATTGAATTTTATATTGAATTTTACTCTTTTTTTGTTAAATTTCATTATTATTTATATTCTGCTTCCTGTCGGGATCCAGATTCATATTATGAAGCAGTAAAAATGTAACTGGATCCTCCTGCTGCTGGAGTTTTCCCATGTGACAATGCTGCCACCTTGTGGCCAGAGATGAACACTGCGCTCTGTTCTAGTAGAGTTGGGGGGGTTTTGTCTAAAGGAGGCAGATGGTTAGAGCGTCCAGTAAATAGTTTCTGCATCAAACTGGTAAATGTGAAAACTTCTCTATCCTGTTTGAACTGATCTACAGAGCCTTGTGAAAGTATTCGTCCCCCTTAAACTTTTCTATCTTTTGCTGCTTTTTAGGCTTCAAACATAAAAATCTAAAAATGTTAATATTTTGTGAAGAATCAACAAGCAGGACACAATCGTGAGGTGGAACAAAATTTATTAGATATTTTGAACTTTTTTAACAAATAAAAAACTGCAAAGTGGGGCATGCGATATTATTAGGCCCCTTTACTTTCAGTGCACTGAAGTAAACTCAGTCCAGAAGTTCAGTGAGGATCTCAGAATGATCCAATGTTGTCCTAAATGACTGATGATGATAAATAGAATCCACCTGTGTGTAATCAAGTCTCCTATAAATGCACCTGCTCTGTGATCGTCTCTGGTTGTGTTTAAAGTGCAGAGAGCATCATGAAGACCAAGGAACTCACCAGCCAGGTCCCAGTTACTGTTGGAGAAGTTTAAAGCCAGATTTGGATACCAAAAGGCTTCCCAAGCTTTAAACATCTCCAGGAACTCTGAGCAAGCGATCGTATTGAAATCAAATCTACCAACACCCGGCTGTCCCTCTAAACTTTTATCTGGAACAAGATGATTAGGCCTGTTGCGATAAACAATAAATCAATTAATCGCACGATAAATGAAAATTATGAACCTCATTTTAATTATCGGCTTTATCGTCACTTCCTGCCTTTTTCTCTTTCTGTTGATGACACTGGATGAAAAAAGGCTCAGCTCCGGTGCTCTCCACTGACCCTCCCTTCCTCATTTCCTTAGTGTAATGCTCAGCTCACACTACACGAACTGTCGGCTGAT
>NW_015114273.1:133654-140662 GCF_001443285.1 Poecilia latipinna | reverse complement strand
CAGAGTGAATGCAGAGTGAATGCAGAGTGAATGCAGAGTGAATGCAGAGTGAATGTAGAATGAATGCAGAATGAATGAGTGAATGCAGAGTGAATGTAGAGTGAATGCAGAGTGAATGTAGATCCTCTTGGATCCTCTGACTTGATGAGTTCAGGTCGTTTACCAACATCTGATCCTGATGCTGATTGATTGTCTCTCTAACTGTCCTCTGTCTCCTCAGCAGGGACAGACCAGGTCCAACCAGAGGACACCAGAACCAGAATAATCTCCATTGATCCGACTCCACTGCTGGCTGATCAATCAGTCTGATCAGGTTGATCATCTCTGATCATTGATCCAGTCAGACTTTGGATCAGAGCCGATCTCAGTGAAGGTTCTGATGGACCAACAGAGACACTTCCTGGTCCTCTGGTCCAGTCTGCAGCCTCTGATTGATCACTATTGATTATTGATGACAGAATGAAGATCTGAAGGAACTGAATCATTTTTGTGCCTGAGGAACCAGTTCATGACTGGAACTGGAACTGGAACCGGTTTGGATCCATTAAAGGAGAAGAGTTCTGTCTGACCAGAACCATCATCTTCCTCTTCCTCTTCTTTCTGTTTCATCTTCTATTCAAACACAAACTGAAAAAATCTCTCAACTTTTTACTTCCAGTCCAGAATTTGCAGCTTTTGACCTGGAAATATTTTCTGCCTTTATGGTTTATTTAAGATCCAGTTCCACTCATTATTACATTTATTAACTTTTATTAGATTATAATGTAGACAGATTATTATGGTCCTGGATTATAATCTAACTCTGGGTTTCTAGACAGGCCTAATCTGTCTATCTCTATTTCTATATGAATCCAGCCTCATTAATGTGCTTTCAATACAAATAATAGAAGCTTTTTTATTTCACATTTTTATTTTAAACATGAATTGAATATAAACGTGAAGGCCTACTGATGCCACTGGCATGAACTGTTACTTTGCATAAAATGCAGAATTTTAACATAATTACTGATTTCTGACGTCACTGGAACCAGTTTAGACCAGAAACTGGAGCCTGAAGGAAACAGGAAGTCAGAAACTTTAAACTGTATTCTAGAAAACTGATGTAAACATTCAGCTGCTTCATTATTATTTATATTCTGCTTCCTGTCGGGATCCAGATTCATATTATGAAGCAGTAAAAATGTAACTGAATCCTCCTGCTGCTGGAGTTTCCCCATGTGACAATGCTGCCACCTTGTGGCCAGAGATGAACATTGCGCTCTGTTCTAGTAGAGTTGAGGGGGGTTTTATCTAAAGGAGGCAGATGGTTAGAGCGTCCAGTAAATAGTTTCTGCATCAAACTGGTAAATGTGAAAACTTCTCTATCAGGTTTGAACTGATCTGCAGAGCCTTGTGAAAGTATTCGTCCCCCTTAAACTTTTCAATCTTTTGTAGCTTTTCAAGCTTCAAACATAAAGATCTAAAAATGTTAATATTTTGTGAAGAATCAACAACAAGTGGGACACAATCGTGAGGTGGAACAAAATTTATTGGATATTTTGAACTTTTTTAACAAATAAAAAACTGCAAAGTCGGGCATGCGATATTATTAGGCCCCTTTACTCCCCTTTACTAAGCTAGCACTAGCTTTCCCAGCTTGTTGAGTCGATTATATTATCAGTCTGAATAGAACACTACTGTTGTGTAAAAAGGAAAAAAAAGCAAAAACAAATTGAATTTGCAACTTATGATTATTAGGTAGATTCGGTTAACTGTAGCAGAATGCATGTACATGTGAATTGATTGTTTGGGCCTGTTTGTACAGGCCAGGTGTTTGCAGATTCCCAGTCAAAGGAGTTTACCACAGGATAAATCATGGATTGCCTGGTATTATGTTAACCAGACTGGCGAGCTAACCCACTAGCGGATCCGGAAACACCACAACAACTTCTGGCATCGAAGAAAGCTCTTCTGATTTGGTTGGGGACATCAGTCCATAAAATCTTGACTCTGGACTGGCCTCTTCAGAAAGAATTGGATTTAATTGTTTGTTGTTTTCAACATCGGCAAGAACATTTTGAATTCCTTGGATTAGGGAACCATTGTGGACTTCAATAACTTCAATAACTGTTGATAAACTTGTATATATTGTAAATATTAACACAATACACCGATTTTGCACCATCTGGTTTTCTGTGTTTTACAATTTGCCACTTCCTCTAGAAGCCGAATCTAGTTTAAGAATTAACTCCAGCTTGGATTATTTCTTTAATAATCCTAGAATGTAACTTGGGTTACAGATAGTTTGAGCTTATTTTAAGCGATGAAAGATGTAACAAAAAGAAAAGGCGTTGGATAAAAAGAGTGGAGGACGAGGCTTTATTTACTGCACTATGACATGGAGGTGAATTATTCTGTTTTTTTGTCTTCACCATTTGTGGATTTAAAGAAATGACAAAACAGAAAACAATCTAAGCTTCATCGGTTAATTAGTATTTACAGTTTTAATTTTTAAAATTACATTGAGAACAATGGGCACAAAATAATGGCTACAAGTCCAGTTAACTAATTTTAAAACCAGGCATTAATCAATGCTTTACTAGAATCTACCTGTGACGCATGTGGCTAGAGTCAGCGTAAAGTCCTGACTGAATGAAAATCATAACTTATTTGTCACGTTAACGAAGAGCAGCTGAAAACTTACCGGGTTTATCAACTGCGGTAGCAATTTGGCTCCAACTCCTGTCATTTCTATATTCTTTGCACGAAATGTTGAATAAATATTATTGTTTCCACATATCATCTCCAATGTCTGCTGGACTTTGGGCGCCGTGTCAGCTGTTTGGGATTCCCCTCCGTGATTTCTGAGGGGAAAGCACGGAGGGGAATCCGTGTTTTCTAATTGGCTACCTGTCACATCCAGCAGGCTGCGCTCTCACTCCCAGTTGGGGAAAACCTGATTTAGATCGGAGTGGCCACGACGATCTACCAACTGGACCCGATCATTCGTAACACACGACACACTACAGGATGATCGGTTACGATAATCACAAGCGACAATCTTAGAACGCTGGACGTTCCAAGATTGTCATAAGAGGAAAACCGGAGCTAAAAATCATGTAGTGTGAACGGGGCTTAAGGGAGGAGTGGACTATTGCATCAGGTGGTCGATATGCCCGTCTTCTCCATCTACATCTAATGATTATTGAAGGGCATTACAAACTTCATAATCTGTACTGGTTGAATGCAGTTTTTATTTCCACTTTGGTTTTATGTTGGTTAGTTTTTATTCAAGTGCATTTTTCGTTTCTGGAGCCTGAGAATCCATTTTATTTTTGGTTGTTTTCTTTATTTTGTTTGCTAGTTCCAGAGTTAAATGTTCTGTTGAAAACAAAGTATTTATTTTTGGCAGGATGTGCTTGCATTATTATGTTACCATTATATTGGTGTAAAATGGTCCTCAAACAATGTTATTGTTTATGCAAATATTTTTTGTTATTGTGACAGGCCTAAGTGGAGGTAGCTGATCTGCCAGCTTTTCCAGATGAGGCCACTTCAAGGCGGTTTCAGACGTATATATGATCCGTTAACAGGGATGGACTCTAGTATAGACTGGTGGCAATGTAATTCTCTTTTCATGTTTATATCATGAAAAGATATACTTGAAGGTTTACCAGCCTGTCACTTGGTATAACTGTTGACTTGGCAGACATAGTTGACAGTCAGATTGACTTATTTGTGTCAAGATCTTGAGAAATTTCATCCAAAATGAAGGATGTATCACTTTGTGAATCAAGGAGTGCATAAACTAAAACCTCTCTGTCATTCTTTCTTTGATGAAAGATGTCAATGTGCTTGAAGTTGATTGAGTTACTCTGTTAGAGATCACAACTGATTGTCTCCTTCTTTAGTTCAGCTTTACCACTCACTATATATTATCTTTTTACGCTCAACGAATGTGTTGGATGTCTCTTGACATTTTCCACATGTGCTCCTTTTGGTTGCGTTCACACTGCAGCCTGAAGTGACTCAATTCTGATTTTTTTGCCGGGGCTGTTCACACTGCCAGTAAATGCGACCTGTATGCGTTCTGCAGTGTGAACGGGCAAACGACCTGAAAGTGTCCCGCATGCGCAGTAGAGGGCGCCATAGCATCAGAGTTCTCAGTGTTCTGCCAACCGCCATAAAAAGAAGAAGTGCTCAGTGTTTGTGGAAGTAAACATGGAGGCTAACGATGGAGCTTAGCTTACATATTTGAAGTTGTTGTCCGGCCGGAGCAGCATATTAACAACTTAATCCTCATATAATCCATCATGGTTGTTGTTTTTCTTCCCGCTTGCGCTTATCAGGACGCAGAATAGTGAGATTTGTTGAGAATCAGTGACGTTCAGTTCAGATGAATGCGACCTGAACGTTAGGTCGCATTTGAATCGGATACGTATCGGATATGGGTCACATTCGAAAAGAATGCAGTTCACACTGCCATGAAAAGATCAGATACAGGTCGCATTACGTCAAAAAAATCGGAATTGAGTCACTTCAGGCTGCAGTGTGAATCCTTTGTCACACTTCTTGGAATGCTGTCCTCTCTTTAAACACAGCCTTGATGCTTCTGCAAACTTGATACAGTCTTGGAGTGGGGTTTCTGTGAATTTGAAACATTTATCAAGTGTGTGACCATTTCTTTTGCAGGACAGACAGGTTACAGTATTTGTGTGATTTGAATTTGTTGTTAGCGTTTTTGCTTGAATAACTTGGCTGCGTAATTGTTTGGGTTTACTTATTTCCAAACCTTTAAGAGCTTGCATTGGATCACATGCCAAGTCTGCTTCAGTGGATACAGAATCAGCAAACTTATGAAAAGATGGATGTTCTCCATCACTAGCCTTTCTTATTTTCATGGCTATCTCGTTCCATCTTGTGGTCAACCAGTCTGGAAGTTTTAGCAGGAGTTTTTGGATTTCCACACAATCATTGAGAACCTCCAATGTGTGTCATTGCAGCTTCACAATTCTTCAGGAAGTCAGCAAATTCTCTCAACTCACTTCCATCCTTGGAGTTTATTTTAGGCCAACTGTGAAGCTTGTCTCTGTTCCCTATGGTGAACAGATCTCCAAAATGTTTTTCCAGCACTTTCCAAGCTGAGTCATATGCTTCATCTGACCCCACTAGAACAAAACCTTCAACCGCGGGTCAGGGTCCACCAAGGTACTTTCTGAGAAAATAGTCTCTCATTCTTTGGGATTTTTTCCTTTCTATCAGGTTTTCAAATGATAACTGCCAATCTTTGAACTTTAAAGGGTCACCAGTGAACAATGCAGGTTCTGGTGTTGGAAGACGATTAGCACTTATTGCTTCTGCTAGGATTCCAACTAGCTCATAATTTGACTGCTGTTGAGCTGCAACAGAGGAAACCTGTGTGGCTTGAGAAATGAATGGTAGACTTTATGCCTTAAGTGTTTGGCTTATTGTGACCTCAGGTTGTTTACCAGGACTGTGTGGAGTTTGGTTTATTACTGTAGGAATGTGTGGCACAGATCCAAAGTTTGTAGCGTAATGGAATTGGGTTACATTTAGAGCTGGAGAAGAACTGTGTGCTGTGACAGGGATTGCTTGGATCCCTGCTTTAATGCTCTGCAATAAACTCTGACTTGCAGAAATACTTTCAGCTTCATCATAAACCTTTACTCGTGCTTTTGCAGCATTAACATTTTGAACTTCTCCCAAGCGTTTAATCTTTCTTCCATTACTTGCTGCCTTTCCAGATTCTCACGTTCCAGTTTTTGTAACTCAATAGTTTCCTTTTCTTGCTCTTCTATAACTGCTAATATTTCTTGAGATGCAGCTGCCTCAGCCTCTGCTTCCAATATCTTGGTTGTTTGTGAACTACCTGAGCTACTTCTAGACCAGGAGTGTCCAATCCTGGTCCTGGAGGGCCGGTGTCCTGCAGCTCTTAATGTCTCCCTGGTCCAACACACTTGAATCCAACAGCTGAATCTCCCCCTCGGTGCAGTCAGGTTCTCCAGAGTCCTGCTAATGATCTCATTATTTGACTCAGGTGTGTTGAAGTAGAGACACATTTAAAAGTTGCAGGAGACCCTCCAGGCCTGGAGCTGCCAACCCCTGTTTTAGATCTTCTGGATTTTGACCTTGATGCTCAGTCTTGCTTTATATCTCCATTTTTCAAAACCGACTGCATATCTATGTTGAAGTGTTTTAAGTTTCTCCTCTTGAAGCTCTTTACCTTTTTTGGTTAATGTTCTTACTCTTTTTCTTCAAACAGTCTGTGGTTCTGAGATTTGCTCAGAATCATTTTCCTCCACTTCAGCACATGATACAGCATAGAGCTGTTTATGGTCTTTGTCAGCCATCTTATAAGTCTGGTTAAACTCAATGCTCTATTTAAATTGCAATAAATTTCCTTTAAATTTCTGATTTATGGCTTAAATAATACTTTTATACTGTAGTTGTAATACAGATGTATTTCAACTCAAAGAACTTGGTAAACTTTACTCTTAACAACTTCAAAGCAAAGTTTCTACTAAATGTGTTATAGAAACTTTTTGTGGCTTTAAACTTCACTTAAACCACACTTATTCTACTTTTAACACTGTCCTTTCTTAATTTCTACCTTACTTCAGTTGCATAAGGTTGTTACTGCTGTGCTTGGCTTCTAGTTTACATTGGATCAACATTATTAGCTTTTTCTTCTGTTTCCTCTTTCCTTGGTTTGTTATTTTGTTTGTATTTCCTCTTAATTCCTGTAAAGCACTTTGTATTGCCTTGTTGCTGAAAATGTGCTGTATAAATAAAATTACCTTTACCCTTACCATTGTGAGCGGTGAGCTTGACAAATGGCGCCCTCTTGTGTTGCATCACGGTACCGCCACTCACTGCAGCTGCCGTCGTCTTAACGAGCTTCTTACCGGCGCTGGCTGGAGTTTTCACTGCAACTCCAAAGTGGCAACACTGGCGCGGCTTCATGTAGACGGGCTCTTTATTAAACGCCGTGAAAACTATAAAGATAAA
>NW_015114273.1:130011-132994 GCF_001443285.1 Poecilia latipinna | reverse complement strand
CTCAATGAATGTGTTGGATGTCTCTTGACATTTTCCACATGTGCTCCTTTTGGTTGTGTTCACACTGCAGCCTGAAGTGACTCAATTCCGATTTTTTTTGCCAGGGCCGTTCACACTGCCAGTAAATGCGACCTGTATGCGTTCTGCAGTGTGAACGGGCAAACGACCTGAAAGTGTCCCGCATGCGCAGTAGAGGGCGCCATAGCATCAGAGTTCTCAGTGTTCTGCCAACCGCCATAAAAAGAAGAAGTGCTCAGTGTTTGTGGAAGTAAACATGGAGGCTAACGATGGAGCTTAGCTTACATATTTGAAGTTGTTGTCCAGCCGGAGCAGCATATTAACAACTTAATCCTCATATGATCCATCATGGTTGTTGTTTTTCTTCCCGCTTGCGCTTATCAGGACGCAGAATAGTGAGATTTGTTGAGAATCAGTGACGTTCAGTTCGGATGAATGCGGCCTGGACGTCATGGTCGCATTTGAATCGGATACGTATCGGATATGGGTCACATTCGAAAAGAATGCAGTTCACACTGCCATGAAAAGATCAGATACAGGTCGCATTACGTCAAAAAAATCGGAATTGAGTCACTTCAGGCTGCAGTGTGAATCCTTTGTCACACTTCTTGGAATGCTGTCCTCTCTTTAAACACAGCCTTGATGCTTCTGCAAACTTGATACAGTCTTGGAGTGGGGTTTCTGTGAATTTGAAACATTTATCAAGTGTGTGACCATTTCTTTTGCAGGACAGACAGGTTACAGTATTTGTGTGATTTGAATTTGTTGTTAGCGTTTTTGCTTGAATAACTTGGCTGCGTAATTGTTTGGGTTTACTTATTTCCAAACCTTTAAGAGCTTGCATTGGATCACATGCCAAGTCTGCTTCAGTGGATACAGAATCAGCAAACTTATGAAAAGATGGATGTTCTCCATCACTAGCCTTTCTTATTTTCATGGCTATCTCGTTCCATCTTGTGGTCAACCAGTCTGGAAGTTTTAGCAGGAGTTTTTGGATTTCCACACAATCATTGAGAACCTCCAATGTGTGTCATTGCAGCTTCACAATTCTTCAGGAAGTCAGCAAATTCTCTCAACTCACTTCCATCCTTGGAGTTTATTTTAGGCCAACTGTGAAGCTTGTCTCTGTTCCCTATGGTGAACAGATCTCCAAAATGTTTTTCCAGCACTTTCCAAGCTGAGTCATATGCTTCATCTGACCCCACTAGAACAAAACCTTCAACCGCGGGTCAGGGTCCACCAAGGTACTTTCTGAGAAAATAGTCTCTCATTCTTTGGGATTTTTTCCTTTCTATCAGGTTTTCAAATGATAACTGCCAATCTTTGAACTTTAAAGGGTCACCAGTGAACAATGCAGGTTCTGGTGTTGGAAGACGATTAGCACTTATTGCTTCTGCTAGGATTCCAACTAGCTCATAATTTGACTGTTGTTGAGCTGCAACAAAGGGAACTTGTGTAGCTTGAGGGATGAATGGTGGACTTGATGATTTAAGTGTTTGGCTCATGGTAGCCTTAGGTTGTTCGCCAGGACTTTGTTGAGTTTGGTTTACTACTGTAGGAATTTGTAGCACAGATCCAGTGCTTGTAGCGTAATGGAATTGGGTTACATTTAGAGCTGGAGAAGAACTGTGTGCTGTGACAGGGATTGCTTGGATCCCTGCTTTAATGCTCTGCAATGAACTCTGACTTGCAGAAATACTTTCAGCTTCATCATAAACCTTTACTCGTGCTTTTGCAGCATTAATTTTTTTACTTCTCCCAAGTGTTTAATCTTTCTTCCATTACTTGCTGCCTTACCAGATCCTCACGTTCCAGTTTTTGTAACTCAATAGTTTCCTTTTCTTGCTCTTCCATAACTGCTAATATTTCTTGAGATGCAGCTGCCTCAGGCTCTGCTTCCAATCTCTTGGTGGTTTGTGAAGTACCTGAGCTACTTTTAGACCAGGAGTGTCCAGTCCTGGTCCTGGAGGGCCGGTGTCCTGCAGCTCTTCATGTCTCCCTGGTCCAACACGCTTGGATCCAACAGCTGAGTCCCCTCCTCAGTGCAGTCAGGTTCTCCTGAGTCCTGCTAATGACCTCATTATTTGACTCAGGTGTGTTAAAGTAGAGACACTTAAAAGTTGCAGGAGACCCTCCAGGCCTGGAGTTGCCCACCCCTGTTTTAGACCTTCTGGATTTTGACCTTGATGCTCAGTCTTGCTTTATATCTCCATTTTTCAAAACCGACTGCATATCTATGTTGAAGTGTTTTAAGTTTCTCCTCTTGAAGCTCTTTACCTTTTTTGGTTAATGTTCTTACTCTTTTTCTTCAGTCAGTGGTTCTGAGATTTGCTTGGAATCATTTTCCTCCACTTCAGCACATGATACAGCATAGAGCTGTTTATGGTCTTTGTCAGCCATCTTATAAGTCTGGTTAAACTCAATGCTCTATTTAAATTGCAATAAATTTCCTTTAAATTTCTGATTTATGGCTTAAATAATACTTTTATACTGTAGTTGTAATACAGATGTATTTCAACTCAAAGAACTTGGTAAACTTTACTCTTAACAACTTCAAAGCAAAGTTTCTACTAAATGTGTTATAGAAACTTTTTGTGGCTTTAAACTTCACTTAAACCACACTTATTCTACTTTTAACACTGTCCTTTCTTAATTTCTACCTTACTTCAGTTGCATAAGGTTGTTACTGCTGTGCTTGGCTTCTAGTTTACATTGGATCAACATTATTAGCTTTTTCTTCTGTTTCCTCTTTCCTTGGTTTGTTATTTTGTTTGTATTTCCTCTTAATTCCTGTAAAGCACTTTGTATTGCCTTGTTGCTGAAAATGTGCTGTATAAATAAAATTACCTTTACCCTTACCATTGTGAGCGGTGAGCTTGACAAATGGCGCCCTCTTGTGTTGCATCACGGTACCGCCACTCACTGCAGCTGCCGTCGTCTTAACGAGCTTCTTACCGGCGCTGGC
>NW_015114273.1:123521-124765 GCF_001443285.1 Poecilia latipinna | reverse complement strand
TGCTTAATGTAAGTGCCGCTGAATCTGAATCTGGTTTGATCACCAAAAATCCAGAGAGAAGTTTCAGCATCTGAAGCCCAACTGAGAGGTTTGTTTCCTGAACAGAACCACAGAGATCCTCACTGAAGAGAAGCTCATGATGATGACAACGATGATTATTAAAAATGGTCATTTTGCTCCAGTTGCTACCATTAGGGGGCGCCTCTCTCCTTCCAATGCCATCTTCAAACTCTTCTATAACATCAGCCTTCTTTATTTTCTCCTTCATCTCATCCATGAGCCTCTCCATAGTCTTCCTCTTTATCTCAGCTGGGAAAATTCTTGTTCCTGAATAAAAACAGTAAAGATCTCCACCATGACAGAACCCTTTGAATTTATTTTCTCAATTATACATCCCTGATTAACAGCCTTCCTGCCCTGCAGCCCCTCCTCTCTTTGCCCCCCTCCTCTCTCTGCAGCAGACGGACCAGCAGCAGGAAGTAGGCGGCTCAGCCAGCCGTTCTCAGCTTCAGTGAAACATCGTCAGGTCAGATCACTGAGAAGAACAATGGAAGGAACATCTCACTGTCTGATCTGTAAGTAGACAAGTTTTAGTCTCTTTCTGCTGGATCAGCATTTCTCTCTGTCTGAGAGACACTGGAGACATTTTACTGGACGGATTTAATGATAGAATTACTGGGGGGCTGGATGAGTCTGAGTATGAAAGTGATATGATTGTGTAATAATTGTGGGACAAAGTACTAGGGTTTGTTCCATAATCAGTGGGTTGCTGGTTCGATACCCGCTCCTCCTGCTATTGGAGGTCAGAGGGTCCAGTGGCATCAGTGCATGGCAGCCTCACCCAGGGCCGGCCCTAAGCCTCCATGGGCCCTAAGCCTCCATGGGGCCCTAAGCCAGATCTGGTTTTGAGGCCCTCTAGTTCTGCTAACAATGCGGACCGGCTGCATTGCATCTCTGGCTGTTTACATTATATACATGTATAATATATTTATTTTGGCCAGCTGATTTATCCACCAGTTGATTTCTGGGAGCCGATTTCCTTAATTTTGGGGAATCGTGATTGGCTGATACTTACATGTGAAGCTGATCTTCATAACTCAGCCTCTGTCCTCTTCTGCTCTGCAGTGACAGGTTTGACTGACAGACCAACAGGTCTGAACCTTTACAGTTAATATTCACCCACTGTGGAAACTCAGAGACTTTCTTGCTACATTTAGCAACATTTCAGACAAAAAAAAAAAAAA
>NW_015114273.1:116309-118189 GCF_001443285.1 Poecilia latipinna | reverse complement strand
CGCCCCCTGCTGTCCTCTGAACGCCCCTGGGGGGCGGTACCGCCCACGTTAAGAACCGCTGAGCTAAACAGTTTGACCAACGCCATGAATGATAAAAGTTCATTTTCTGTCCAGTGAAACTCAGGGATTATTTCATAGATTCTTTAATGCGTTTTCATTTCAGCTCTACTATAGAAATTACACATAGATAGAAATGTCTACAGCCGGCCTCAGGTTCTGAACAGCTAACTGCAGGCGGACCAGACTGGACCGGACTGGACCAGGAGCCCAAAAACCTGCCTGTTTTTAAATCCAAAACTAACAGATTCAGTTCAGCAGACAAATCTGAACATGAGCAGTTCTGGTTCTGGTTCTGATGCTGGTTCTGGTTCTGTCTCTGCAGTTTAACAAGGCTGGGTCGTTCGAGACGGTCTGGCAGGTCAAGTTCTACAACTACTACAAGCGGGAGCACTGCCAGTTCGGCAACAAGTTCAGCAACATCGAGTACGAGTGCAAACCCAACGAGACCCGGACCCTGATGTGGATCAACAAGGAGGCCTTCAACTGAGCCGGACCAGAACCGCTCCCCGTTCCTCTGCCCCTCCAGAACCAGGCTGGTCTTCAGCTGAACACAACCAGTTCTGACCCAGTCTGAACCGGAGCAGAACCGGTCTGCATCTGTTCACTAAAGACCAGAATGAAGAACGGTTCTGTTTAAAGGTTCTGATCCGGTCCTTCATGGTCTACTTCAATGCAGCCAAATTAAACTGGTCAAACTGATCCGGTCCATCCCAGCCCCATCAGAACCACTGGGACGTCTGAGCCGGATTGGGCTCATGTTGGATTTTTCTGGCTGCTTGGACGGAAAACCCGGGCCGGATCAGAACTTCGGACCAGGACTGGATCTGTTTGAGTGTTCTGATTGTTTTCTGTATATTTTTGTTTCATTGAAAAACTTTGAGTTCAGTCACAGAATCATGAAACCCGACGAGCTTTCAGGTTGACTCTTGGACTTGTCTGGGACTACTTTCAGCAGCGGATGAATCCATCAATCTGTCTTCTGCTGTGAGGAGGACTTCTTCTTCTGTGGTTTTCTCCTCATATAGTGCTTCTCTCTGCTGCAGCCGCCGATTTCAAAGATTCATTTTGCCAAATCTAATGTGTTGCTTCTTGTTTTGTATTCAGCCGTAGCGTAGCTGTGAATAAAGCCGTGTTCTGGAGTTCCTGTGGGCCTCATCACTTACCGAACCGGATCTGGTCTGGTCCGGTCCAGATCGGAGCTGACGGATCAGACAGGAAGTCAGAACCAGTCAGCTCCTCTTTATGTTGATAAAAACTGATTTACTTAGAGTCTAAGCTCAATTCATTGGAACGGGTCAGTACCAGAACCAGACCCAACTGTGGCCATGCCTCTTTATTTTAAGGATTATTTAGTTAAAAAAAAAAAAAAAAAAAAACATGAATATTTTCATACGCTGTCAACATGTTAACATGTTGTTGATAATATGTTGTTAACACGCCAACAATGTGTAAACATCTTGTTGTTTACCTGTTAAAAGTCCCGTATTTTTGATCTGGATGGCCTTCCATACACACCAAACAGCAGCAACGGAAAACAACAACAGAGGGAGATGAGATGGAAACACCGTCACTAGAGGTTTGCTGTGGACTCTGTTCTGGACACAAAGATCTTACCTCACCGTCAGATTTAAAGGAATGTGTTGAGTCTAGCAACGGTTCCTTTCTGGAAGAAAGAACGAACGGTTCCCCACAGGGGCGGGGCCATGCGGCGATCGGAGCACAACATGCATATTTTCAAAATGATTCACTGAAAACCGTTACCCAGCGGGTGAAGTGATGCTAATTTAAGTGAAGTCGCTTAATTTAATTTATTAAAAGTT